>NC_142352.1:45967287-46120537 GCF_059441175.1 Urocampus carinirostris
CATATTTTTGACATATCAGCTGTTTCCATAGTGTAGTGGTTATCACGATTGCCTTACACGCGATAGGTCCCTGGTTTGAAACCAGGTGGAAACATTCTGAATACCCTTTTTGATTTAAAAAAACACCCTTTTTTACAGCAATTCGAAACTAACTACTTTGGGTTTGGCTCTTTCACATTGTTGCAGTAGTCAGCTGTTTCTACACTGTAGTGGTTTTCACATTCACCTCTAACTAGAAAGGTCACCGATTCGATACCAGGTTTCTAACAATAACAACTGGTGTCACCTTCTAGCTGATCATATTCTGCCTTTTGTTGCTTTTCGAAACGACCCAACTACTTTGTTTGTGGCGCTTTCATAGTAAAACAACAGTCAGCTGTTTCCAAATTAGGGTGATGATATCATTTGCCTCACAGGAGAAAGGTCCCTGATTTGGCACTGGGTGGAAGCATCCCATTGGTTTCACATTTGAACTGAAAAAATGAGTTTTTCGGAACGATTCTTAACTACCTGATCAATTTGTCTGTGGCTCTTTCATATTTTTGACATATCAGCTGTTTCCATAGTGTAGTGGTTATCACACTCGCCTAACACGCGATAGGCCCCTGGTTAGAAACCAGGTTGAAACATTCTGAATACACTTTTTGAGTTAAAAAAACACCCTTTTTTACAGCAATTCGAAACTAACTACTTTGAGTTTGGCTCTTTCACATTGTTGCAGTAGTCAGCTGTTTCTACACTGTAGTGGTTTTTGCATTCACCTCAAACTAGAAAGGTCACCGATTCGATACCAGTTTTCTAACAATAACAACTGGTGTCACCTTCTAGCTGATCATATTCTGCCTTTTGTTGCTTTTCGAAACGACCCAACTACTTTGTTTGTGGCGCTTTCATAGTAAAACAACAGTCAGCTGTTTCCAAATTAGGGTGATGATATCATTTGCCTCACAGGAGAAAGGTCCCTGATTTGGCACTGGGTGGAAGCATCCCATTGGTTTCACATTTGAACTGAAAAAATGAGTTTTTCGGAACGATTCTTAACTACCTGATCAATTTGTCTGTGGCTCTTTCATATTTTTGACATATCAGCTGTTTCCATAGTGTAGTGGTTATCACACTCGCCTAACACGCGATAGGCCCCTGGTTAGAAACCAGGTGGAAACATTCTGAATACACTTTTTGAGTTAAAAAAACACCCTTTTTTACAGCAATTCGAAACTAACTACTTTGAGTTTGGCTCTTTCACATTGTTGCAGTAGTCAGCTGTTTCTACACTGTAGTGGTTTTTGCATTCACCTCAAACTAGAAAGGTCACTGATTCGATACCAGGTTTCTAACAATAACAACTGGTGTCACTTTCTAGCTGATCATATTCTGCCTTTTGTTACTTTTCGAAACGACCCAACTACTTTGTTTGTGGCGCTTTCGTAGTGAAACAACAGTCAGCTGTTTCCAAATTAGGGTGATGATATCATTTGCCTCACAGGAGAAAGGTCCCTGATTTGGCACTGGGTGGAAGCATCCCATTGGTTTCACATTTGAACTGAAAAAATGAGTTTTTCGGAACGATTCTTAACTACCTGATCATTTTGTCTGTGGCTCTTTCATATTTTTGACATATCAGCTGTTTCCATAGTGTAGTGGTTATCACGATTGCCTTACATGCGATAGGTCCCTGGTTCGAAACCAGGTGGAAACATTCTGAATACACTTTTTGATTTAAAAAAACACCCTTTTTTACAGCAATTCGAAACTAACTACTTTGGGTTTGGCTCTTTCACATTGTTGCAGTAGTCAGCTGTTTCTACACTGTAGTGGTTTTCACATTCACCTCAAACTAGAAAGGTCACCGATTCGATACCAGGTTTCTAACAATAACAACTGGTGTCACCTTCTAGCTGATCATATTCTGCCTTTTGTTACTTTTCGAAACGACCCAACTACTTTGTTTGTGGCGCTTTCATAGTCAAACAACAGTCAGCTGTTTCCAAATTAGGGTGATGATATCATTTGCCTCACAGGAGAAAGGTCCCTGATTTGGCACTGGGTGGAAGCATCCCATTGGTTTCACATTTGAACTGAAAAAATGAGTTTTTCGGAACGATTCTTAACTACCTGATCAATTTGTCTGTGGCTCTTTCATATTTTTGACATATCAGCTGTTTCCATAGTGCAGTGGTTATCACACTCGCCTAACACGCGATAGGTCCCTGGTTCGAAACCAGGTGGAAACATTCTGAATACACTTTTTGAGTAAAAAAACACTTTTTTACAGCAATTCGAAACTAACTACTTTGAGTTTGGCTCTTTCACATTGTTGCAGTAGTCAGCTGTTTCTACACTGTAGTGGTTTTCACATTCACCTCAAACTAGAAAGGTCACCGATTCGATACCAGGTTGCAACAATAACCACTGGTGTCACCTTCTAGCTGATCATATTCTGCCTTTTGTTAGTTTTCGAAACTACCCAACTATTATGTTTGTGGCGCTTTCATAGTGAAACAACAGTCAGCTGTTTCCAAATTAGGGTGATGATATCATTTGCCTCACAGGAGAAAGGTCCCTGATTTGGCACTGGGTGGAAGCATCCCATTGGTTTCACATTTGAACTGAAAAAATGAGTTTTTCGGAACGATTCTTAACTACCTGATCAATTTGTCTGTGGCTCTTTCATATTTTTGACATATCAGCTGTTTCCATAGTGTAGTGGTTATCACACTCGCCTAACACGCGATAGGCCCCTGGTTAGAAACCAGGTGGAAACATTCTGAATACACTTTTTGAGTTAAAAAAACACCCTTTTTTACAGCAATTCGAAACTAACTACTTTGAGTTTGGCTCTTTCACATTGTTGCAGTAGTCAGCTGTTTCTACACTGTAGTGGTTTTTGCATTCACCTCAAACTAGAAAGGTCACTGATTCGATACCAGGTTTCTAACAATAACAACTGGTGTCACTTTCTAGCTGATCATATTCTGCCTTTTGTTAGTTTTCGAAACTACCCAACTACTTTGTTTGTGGCGCTTTCATAGTGAAACAACAGTCAGCTGTTTCCAAATTAGGGTGATGATATCATTTGCCTCACAGGAGAAAGGTCCCTGATTTGGCACTGGGTGGAAGCATCCCATTGGTTTCACATTTGAACTGAAAAAATGAGTTTTTCGGAACGATTCTTAACTACCTGATCATTTTGTCTGTGGCTCTTTCATATTTTTGACATATCAGCTGTTTCCATAGTGTAGTGGTTATCACGATTGCCTTACATGCGATAGGTCCCTGGTTCGAAACCAGGTGGAAACATTCTGAATACACTTTTTGATTTAAAAAAACACCCTTTTTTACAGCAATTCGAAACTAACTACTTTGGGTTTGGCTCTTTCACATTGTTGCAGTAGTCAGCTGTTTCTACACTGTAGTGGTTTTCACATTCACCTCAAACTAGAAAGGTCACCGATTCGATACCAGGTTTCTAACAATAACAACTGGTGTCACCTTCTAGCTGATCATATTCTGCCTTTTGTTACTTTTCGAAACGACCCAACTACTTTGTTTGTGGCGCTTTCATAGTCAAACAACAGTCAGCTGTTTCCAAATTAGGGTGATGATATCATTTGCCTCACAGGAGAAAGGTCCCTGATTTGGCACTGGGTGGAAGCATCCCATTGGTTTCACATTTGAACTGAAAAAATGAGTTTTTCGGAACGATTCTTAACTACCTGATCAATTTGTCTGTGGCTCTTTCATATTTTTGACATATCAGCTGTTTCCATAGTGCAGTGGTTATCACACTCGCCTAACACGCGATAGGTCCCTGGTTCGAAACCAGGTGGAAACATTCTGAATACACTTTTTGAGTAAAAAAACACTTTTTTACAGCAATTCGAAACTAACTACTTTGAGTTTGGCTCTTTCACATTGTTGCAGTAGTCAGCTGTTTCTACACTGTAGTGGTTTTCACATTCACCTCAAACTAGAAAGGTCACTGATTCGATACCAGGTTGCAACAATAACCACTGGTGTCACCTTCTAGCTGATCATATTCTGCCTTTTGTTAGTTTTCGAAACTACCCAACTATTATGTTTGTGGCGCTTTCATAGTGAAACAACAGTCAGCTGTTTCCAAATTAGGGTGATGATATCATTTGCCTCACAGGAGAAAGGTCCCTGATTTGGCACTGGGTGGAAGAATCCCATTGGTTTCACATTTGAACTGAAAAAATGAGTTTTTCGGAACGATTCTTAACTACCTGATCAATTTGTCTGTGGCTCTTTCATATTATTGACATATCAGCTGTTTCCATAGTGTAGTGGTTATCACACTTGCCTAACATGCGATAGGTCCCTGGTTCGAAACCAGGTGGAAACATTCTGAATACCCTTTTTGATTTAAAAAAAAACACCCTTTTTTACAGGAATTCGAAACTAACTACTTTGAGTTTGGCTCTTTCACATTGTTGCAGTAGTCAGCTGTTTCTACACTGTAGTGGTTTTCACATTCACCTCAAACTAGAAAGGTCACCGATTCGATACCAGGTTTCTAACAATAACAACTGGTGTCACCTTCTAGCTGATCATATTCTGCCTTTTGTTACTTTTCGAAACGACCCAACTACTTTGTTTGTGGCGCTTTCATAGTGAAACAACAGTCAGCTGTTTCCAAATTAGGGTGATGATCACATTTGCCTCACAGGAGAAAGGTCCCTGATTTGGCACTGGGTGGAAGCATCCCATTGGTTTCACATTTGAACTGAAAAAATGAGTTTTTCGGAACGATTCTTAACTACCTGATCAATTTGTCTGTGGCTCCTTCATATTTTTGACATATCAGCTGTTTCCATAGTGTAGTGGTTATCACTCTTGCCTAACACGCGATAGGTCCCTGGTTCGAAACCAGGTGGAAACATTCTGAATACACTTTTAGAGTTAAAAAAACACCCTTTTTTACAGCAATTCGAAACTAACTACTTTGAGTTTGGCTCTTTCACATTGTTGCAGTAGTCAGCTGTTTCTACACTGTAGTGGTTTTTGCATTCACCTCAAACTAGAAAGGTCACCGATTCGATACCAGGTTGCAACAATAACCACTGGTGTCACCTTCTAGCTGATCATATTCTGCCTTTTGTTAGTTTTCGAAACTACCCAACTACTTTGTTTGTGGCGCTTTCATAGTGAAACAACAGTCAGCTGTTTCCAAATTAGGGTGATGATATCATTTGCCTCACAGGAGAAAGGTCCCTGATTTGGCACTGGGTGGAAGCATCCCATTGGTTTCACATTTGAACTGAAAAAATGAGTTTTTCGGAACGATTCTTAACTACCTGATCAATTTGTCTGTGGCTCTTTCATATTTTTAACATATCAGCTGTTTCCATAGTGTAGTGGTTATCACGATTGCCTTACATGCGATAGGTCCCTGGTTCGAAACCAGGTGGAAACATTCTGAATACCCTTTTTGATTTAAAAAAACACCCTTTTTTACAGCAATTCGAAACTAACTACTTTGGGTTTGGCTCTTTCACATTGTTGCAGTAGTCAGCTGTTTCTACACTGTAGTGGTTTTCACATTCACCTCAAACTAGAAAGGTCACCGATTCGATACCAGTTTTCTAACAATAACAACTGGTGTCACCTTCTAGCTGATCATATTCTGCCTTTTGTTGCTTTTCGAAACGACCCAACTACTTTGTTTGTGGCGCTTTCATAGTAAAACAACAGTCAGCTGTTTCCAAATTAGGGTGATGATATCATTTGCCTCACAGGAGAAAGGTCCCTGATTTGGCACTGGGTGGAAGCATCCCATTGGTTTCACATTTGAACTGAAAAAATGAGTTTTTCGGAACGATTCTTAACTACCTGATCATTTTGTCTGTGGCTCTTTCATATTTTTGACATATCAGCTGTTTCCATAGTGTAGTGGTTATCACGATTGCCTTACATGCGATAGGTCCCTGGTTTGAAACCAGGTGGAAACATTCTGAATACACTTTTTGATTTAAAAAACACCCTTTTTTACAGCAATTCGAAACTAACTACTTTGGGTTTGGCTCTTTCACATTGTTGCAGTAGTCAGCTGTTTCTACACTGTAGTGGTTTTCACATTCACCTCAAACTAGAAAGGTCACCGATTCGATACCAGGTTTCTAACAATAACAACTGGTGTCACCTTCTAGCTGATCATATTCTTCCTTTTGTTACTTTTCGAAACGACCCAACTACTTTGTTTGTGGCGCTTTCATAGTCAAACAACAGTCAGCTGTTTCCAAATTAGGGTGATGATATCATTTGCCTCACAGGAGAAAGGTCCCTGATTTGGCACTGGGTGGAAGCATCCCATTGGTTTCACATTTGAACTGAAAAAATGAGTTTTTCGGAACGATTCTTAACTACCTGATCAATTTGTCTGTGGCTCTTTCATATTTTTGACATATCAGCTGTTTCGATAGTGCAGTGGTTATCACACTCGCCTAACACGCGATAGGTCCCTGGTTCGAAACCAGGTGGAAACATTCTGAATACACTTTTTGAGTAAAAAAACACTTTTTTACAGCAATTCGAAACTAACTACTTTGAGTTTGGCTCTTTCAAATTGTTGCAGTAGTCAGCTGTTTCTACACTGTAGTGGTTTTCACATTCACCTCAAACTAGAAAGGTCACCGATTCGATACCAGGTTTCTAACAATAACAACTGGTGTCACCTTCTAGCTGATCATATTCTGCCTTTTGTTACTTTTCGAAACGACCCAACTACTTTGTTTGTGGCGCTTTCATAGTCAAACAACAGTCAGCTGTTTCCAAATTAGGGTGATGATATCATTTGCCTCACAGGAGAAAGGTCCCTGATTTGGCACTGGGTGGAAGAATCCCATTGGTTTCACATTTGAACTGAAAAAATGAGTTTTTCGGAACGATTCTTAACTACCTGATCAATTTGTCTGTGGCTCTTTCATATTATTGACATATCAGCTGTTTCCATAGTGTAGTGGTTATCACACTTGCCTAACATGCGATAGGTCCCTGGTTCGAAACCAGGTGGAAACATTCTGAATACCCTTTTTGATTTAAAAAAAAACACCCTTTTTTACAGCAATTCGAAACTAACTACTTTGAGTTTGGCTCTTTCACATTGTTGCAGTAGTCAGCTGTTTCTACACTGTAGTGGTTTTCACATTCACCTCAAACTAGAAAGGTCACCGATTCGATACCAGGTTTCTAACAATAACAACTGGTGTCACCTTCTAGCTGATCATATTCTGCCTTTTGTTACTTTTCGAAACGACCCAACTACTTTGTTTGTGGCGCTTTCATAGTGAAACAACAGTCAGCTGTTTCCAAATTAGGGTGATGATCACATTTGCCTCACAGGAGAAAGGTCCCTGATTTGGCACTGGGTGGAAGCATCCCATTGGTTTCACATTTGAACTGAAAAAATGAGTTTTTCGGAACGATTCTTAACTACCTGATCAATTTGTCTGTGGCTCCTTCATATTTTTGACATATCAGCTGTTTCCATAGTGTAGTGGTTATCACTCTTGCCTAACACGCGATAGGTCCCTGGTTCGAAACCAGGTGGAAACATTCTGAATACACTTTTAGAGTTAAAAAAACACCCTTTTTTACAGCAATTCGAAACTAACTACTTTGAGTTTGGCTCTTTCACATTGTTGCAGTAGTCAGCTGTTTCTACACTGTAGTGGTTTTTGCATTCACCTCAAACTAGAAAGGTCACCGATTCGATACCAGGTTGCAACAATAACCACTGGTGTCACCTTCTAGCTGATCATATTCTGCCTTTTGTTAGTTTTCGAAACTACCCAACTACTTTGTTTGTGGCGCTTTCATAGTGAAACAACAGTCAGCTGTTTCCAAATTAGGGTGATGATATCATTTGCCTCACAGGAGAAAGGTCCCTGATTTGGCACTGGGTGGAAGCATCCCATTGGTTTCACATTTGAACTGAAAAAATGAGTTTTTCGGAACGATTCTTAACTACCTGATCAATTTGTCTGTGGCTCTTTCATATTTTTAACATATCAGCTGTTTCCATAGTGTAGTGGTTATCACGATTGCCTTACATGCGATAGGTCCCTGGTTCGAAACCAGGTGGAAACATTCTGAATACCCTTTTTGATTTAAAAAAACACCCTTTTTTACAGCAATTCGAAACTAACTACTTTGGGTTTGGCTCTTTCACATTGTTGCAGTAGTCAGCTGTTTCTACACTGTAGTGGTTTTCACATTCACCTCAAACTAGAAAGGTCACCGATTCGATACCAGTTTTCTAACAATAACAACTGGTGTCACCTTCTAGCTGATCATATTCTGCCTTTTGTTGCTTTTCGAAACGACCCAACTACTTTGTTTGTGGCGCTTTCATAGTAAAACAACAGTCAGCTGTTTCCAAATTAGGGTGATGATATCATTTGCCTCACAGGAGAAAGGTCCCTGATTTGGCACTGGGTGGAAGCATCCCATTGGTTTCACATTTGAACTGAAAAAATGAGTTTTTCGGAACGATTCTTAACTACCTGATCATTTTGTCTGTGGCTCTTTCATATTTTTGACATATCAGCTGTTTCCATAGTGTAGTGGTTATCACGATTGCCTTACATGCGATAGGTCCCTGGTTTGAAACCAGGTGGAAACATTCTGAATACACTTTTTGATTTAAAAAACACCCTTTTTTACAGCAATTCGAAACTAACTACTTTGGGTTTGGCTCTTTCACATTGTTGCAGTAGTCAGCTGTTTCTACACTGTAGTGGTTTTCACATTCACCTCAAACTAGAAAGGTCACCGATTCGATACCAGGTTTCTAACAATAACAACTGGTGTCACCTTCTAGCTGATCATATTCTGCCTTTTGTTACTTTTCGAAACGACCCAACTACTTTGTTTGTGGCGCTTTCATAGTCAAACAACAGTCAGCTGTTTCCAAATTAGGGTGATGATATCATTTGCCTCACAGGAGAAAGGTCCCTGATTTGGCACTGGGTGGAAGCATCCCATTGGTTTCACATTTGAACTGAAAAAATGAGTTTTTCGGAACGATTCTTAACTACCTGATCAATTTGTCTGTGGCTCTTTCATATTTTTGACATATCAGCTGTTTCGATAGTGCAGTGGTTATCACACTCGCCTAACACGCGATAGGTCCCTGGTTCGAAACCAGGTGGAAACATTCGGAATACACTTTTTGAGTAAAAAAACACTTTTTTACAGCAATTCGAAACTAACTACTTTGAGTTTGGCTCTTTCAAATTGTTGCAGTAGTCAGCTGTTTCTACACTGTAGTGGTTTTCACATTCACCTCAAACTAGAAAGGTCACCGATTCGATACCAGGTTGCAACAATAACCACTGGTGTCACCTTCTAGCTGATCATATTCTGCCTTTTGTTAGTTTTCGAAACTACCCAACTACTTTGTTTGTGGCGCTTTCATAGTGAAACAACAGTCAGCTGTTTCCAAATTAGGGTGATGATATCATTTGCCTCACAGGAGAAAGGTCCCTGATTTGGCACTGGGTGGAAGCATCCCATTGGTTTCACATTTGAACTGAAAAAATGAGTTTTTCGGAACGATTCTTAACTACCTGATCAATTTGTCTGTGGCTCTTTCATATTTTTAACATATCAGCTGTTTCCATAGTGTAGTGGTTATAACGATTGACTTACATGCGATAGGTCCCTGGTTCGAAACCAGGTGGAAACATTCTGAATACCCTTTTTGATTTAAAAAAACACCCTTTTTTACAGCAATTCGAAACTAACTACTTTGGGTTTGGCTCTTTCACATTGTTGCAGTAGTCAGCTGTTTCTACACTGTAGTGGTTTTCACATTCACCTCAAACTAGAAAGGTCACCGATTCGATACCAGTTTTCTAACAATAACAACTGGTGTCACCTTCTAGCTGATCATATTCTGCCTTTTGTTGCTTTTCGAAACGACCCAACTACTTTGTTTGTGGCGCTTTCATATTTTTGACATATCAGCTGTTTCGATAGTGCAGTGGTTATCACACTCGCCTAACACGCGATAGGTCCCTGGTTCGAAACCAGGTGGAAACATTCTGAATACACTTTTTGAGTAAAAAAACACTTTTTTACAGCAATTCGAAACTAACTACTTTGAGTTTGGCTCTTTCAAATTGTTGCAGTAGTCAGCTGTTTCTACACTGTAGTGGTTTTCACATTCACCTCAAACTAGAAAGGTCACCGATTCGATACCAGGTTGCAACAATAACCACTGGTGTCACCTTCTAGCTGATCATATTCTGCCTTTTGTTAGTTTTCGAAACTACCCAACTACTTTGTTTGTGGCGCTTTCATAGTGAAACAACAGTCAGCTGTTTCCAAATTAGGGTGATGATATCATTTGCCTCACAGGAGAAAGGTCCCTGATTTGGCACTGGGTGGAAGCATCCCATTGGTTTCACATTTGAACTGAAAAAATGAGTTTTTCGGAACGATTCTTAACTACCTGATCATTTTGTCTGTGGCTCTTTCATATTTTTGACATATCAGCTGTTTCCATAGTGTAGTGGTTATCACGATTGCCTTACATGCGATAGGTCCCTGGTTTGAAACCAGGTGGAAACATTCTGAATACACTTTTTGATTTAAAAAACACCCTTTTTTACAGCAATTCGAAACTAACTACTTTGGGTTTGGCTCTTTCACATTGTTGCAGTAGTCAGCTGTTTCTACACTGTAGTGGTTTTCACATTCACCTCAAACTAGAAAGGTCACCGATTCGATACCAGGTTTCTAACAATAACAACTGGTGTCACCTTCTAGCTGATCATATTCTGCCTTTTGTTACTTTTCGAAACGACCCAACTACTTTGTTTGTGGCGCTTTCATAGTCAAACAACAGTCAGCTGTTTCCAAATTAGGGTGATGATATCATTTGCCTCACAGGAGAAAGGTCCCTGATTTGGCACTGGGTGGAAGCATCCCATTGGTTTCACATTTGAACTGAAAAAATGAGTTTTTCGGAACGATTCTTAACTACCTGATCAATTTGTCTGTGGCTCTTTCATATTTTTGACATATCAGCTGTTTCGATAGTGCAGTGGTTATCACACTCGCCTAACACGCGATAGGTCCCTGGTTCGAAACCAGGTGGAAACATTCTGAATACACTTTTTGAGTAAAAAAACACTTTTTTTACAGCAATTCGAAACTAACTACTTTGAGTTTGGCTCTTTCAAATTGTTGCAGTAGTCAGCTGTTTCTACACTGTAGTGGTTTTCACATTCACCTCAAACTAGAAAGGTCACCGATTCGATACCAGGTTGCAACAATAACCACTGGTGTCACCTTCTAGCTGATCATATTCTGCCTTTTGTTAGTTTTCGAAACTACCCAACTACTTTGTTTGTGGCGCTTTCATAGTAAAACAACAGTCAGCTGTTTCCAAATTAGGGTGATGATATCATTTGCCTCACAGGAGAAAGGTCCCTGATTTGGCACTGGGTGGAAGCATCCCATTGGTTTCACATTTGAACTGAAAAAATGAGTTTTTCGGAACGATTCTTAACTACCTGATCAATTTGTCTGTGGCTCTTTCATATTTTTAACATATCAGCTGTTTCCATAGTGTAGTGGTTATCACGATTGCCTTACATGCGATAGGTCCCTGGTTCGAAACCAGGTGGAAACATTCTGAATACCCTTTTTGATTTAAAAAAACACCCTTTTTTACAGCAATTCGAAACTAACTACTTTGGGTTTGGCTCTTTCACATTGTTGCAGTAGTCAGCTGTTTCTACACTGTAGTGGTTTTCACATTCACCTCAAACTAGAAAGGTCACCGATTCGATACCAGTTTTCTAACAATAACAACTGGTGTCACCTTCTAGCTGATCATATTCTGCCTTTTGTTGCTTTTCGAAACGACCCAACTACTTTGTTTGTGGCGCTTTCATAGTAAAACAACAGTCAGCTGTTTCCAAATTAGGGTGATGATATCATTTGCCTCACAGGAGAAAGGTCCCTGATTTGGCACTGGGTGGAAGCATCCCATTGGTTTCACATTTGAACTGAAAAAATGAGTTTTTCGGAACGATTCTTAACTACCTGATCATTTTGTCTGTGGCTCTTTCATATTTTTGACATATCAGCTGTTTCCATAGTGTAGTGGTTATCACGATTGCCTTACATGCGATAGGTCCCTGGTTTGAAACCAGGTGGAAACATTCTGAATACACTTTTTGATTTAAAAAACACCCTTTTTTACAGCAATTCGAAACTAACTACTTTGGGTTTGGCTCTTTCACATTGTTGCAGTAGTCAGCTGTTTCTACACTGTAGTGGTTTTCACATTCACCTCAAACTAGAAAGGTCACCGATTCGATACCAGGTTTCTAACAATAACAACTGGTGTCACCTTCTAGCTGATCATATTCTGCCTTTTGTTACTTTTCGAAACGACCCAACTACTTTGTTTGTGGCGCTTTCATAGTCAAACAACAGTCAGCTGTTTCCAAATTAGGGTGATGATATCATTTGCCTCACAGGAGAAAGGTCCCTGATTTGGCACTGGGTGGAAGCATCCCATTGGTTTCACATTTGAACTGAAAAAATGAGTTTTTCGGAACGATTCTTAACTACCTGATCAATTTGTCTGTGGCTCTTTCATATTTTTGACATATCAGCTGTTTCGATAGTGCAGTGGTTATCACACTCGCCTAACACGCGATAGGTCCCTGGTTCGAAACCAGGTGGAAACATTCTGAATACACTTTTTGAGTAAAAAAACACTTTTTTACAGCAATTCGAAACTAACTACTTTGAGTTTGGCTCTTTCAAATTGTTGCAGTAGTCAGCTGTTTCTACACTGTAGTGGTTTTCACATTCACCTCAAACTAGAAAGGTCACCGATTCGATACCAGGTTTCTAACAATAACAACTGGTGTCACCTTCTAGCTGATCATATTCTGCCTTTTGTTACTTTTCGAAACGACCCAACTACTTTGTTTGTGGCGCTTTCATAGTCAAACAACAGTCAGCTGTTTCCAAATTAGGGTGATGATATCATTTGCCTCACAGGAGAAAGGTCCCTGATTTGGCACTGGGTGGAAGCATCCCATTGGTTTCACATTTGAACTGAAAAAATGAGTTTTTCGGAACGATTCTTAACTACCTGATCAATTTGTCTGTGGCTCCTTCATATTTTTGACATATCAGCTGTTTCCATAGTGTAGTGGTTATCACTCTTGCCTAACACGCGATAGGTCCCTGGTTCGAAACCAGGTGGAAACATTCTGAATACACTTTTAGAGTTAAAAAAACACCCTTTTTTACAGCAATTCGAAACTAACTACTTTGAGTTTGGCTCTTTCACATTGTTGCAGTAGTCAGCTGTTTCTACACTGTAGTGGTTTTTGCATTCACCTCAAACTAGAAAGGTCACCGATTCGATACCAGGTTGCAACAATAACCACTGGTGTCACCTTCTAGCTGATCATATTCTGCCTTTTGTTAGTTTTCGAAACTACCCAACTACTTTGTTTGTGGCGCTTTCATAGTGAAACAACAGTCAGCTGTTTCCAAATTAGGGTGATGATATCATTTGCCTCACAGGAGAAAGGTCCCTGATTTGGCACTGGGTGGAAGCATCCCATTGGTTTCACATTTGAACTGAAAAAATGAGTTTTTCGGAACGATTCTTAACTACCTGATCAATTTGTCTGTGGCTCTTTCATATTTTTAACATATCAGCTGTTTCCATAGTGTAGTGGTTATCACGATTGCCTTACATGCGATAGGTCCCTGGTTCGAAACCAGGTGGAAACATTCTGAATACCCTTTTTGATTTAAAAAAACACCCTTTTTTACAGCAATTCGAAACTAACTACTTTGGGTTTGGCTCTTTCACATTGTTGCAGTAGTCAGCTGTTTCTACACTGTAGTGGTTTTCACATTCACCTCAAACTAGAAAGGTCACCGATTCGATACCAGTTTTCTAACAATAACAACTGGTGTCACCTTCTAGCTGATCATATTCTGCCTTTTGTTGCTTTTCAAAACGACCCAACTACTTTGTTTGTGGCGCTTTCATAGTAAAACAACAGTCAGCTGTTTCCAAATTAGGGTGATGATATCATTTGCCTCACAGGAGAAAGGTCCCTGATTTGGCACTGGGTGGAAGCATCCCATTGGTTTCACATTTGAACTGAAAAAATGAGTTTTTCGGAACGATTCTTAACTACCTGATCATTTTGTCTGTGGCTCTTTCATATTTTTGACATATCAGCTGTTTCCATAGTGTAGTGGTTATCACGATTGCCTTACATGCGATAGGTCCCTGGTTTGAAACCAGGTGGAAACATTCTGAATACACTTTTTGATTTAAAAAACACCCTTTTTTACAGCAATTCGAAACTAACTACTTTGGGTTTGGCTCTTTCACATTGTTGCAGTAGTCAGCTGTTTCTACACTGTAGTGGTTTTCACATTCACCTCAAACTAGAAAGGTCACCGATTCGATACCAGGTTTCTAACAATAACAACTGGTGTCACCTTCTAGCTGATCATATTCTGCCTTTTGTTACTTTTCGAAACGACCCAACTACTTTGTTTGTGGCGCTTTCATAGTCAAACAACAGTCAGCTGTTTCCAAATTAGGGTGATGATATCATTTGCCTCACAGGAGAAAGGTCCCTGATTTGGCACTGGGTGGAAGCATCCCATTGGTTTCACATTTGAACTGAAAAAATGAGTTTTTCGGAACGATTCTTAACTACCTGATCAATTTGTCTGTGGCTCTTTCATATTTTTGACATATCAGCTGTTTCGATAGTGCAGTGGTTATCACACTCGCCTAACACGCGATAGGTCCCTGGTTCGAAACCAGGTGGAAACATTCTGAATACACTTTTTGAGTAAAAAAACACTTTTTTACAGCAATTCGAAACTAACTACTTTGAGTTTGGCTCTTTCAAATTGTTGCAGTAGTCAGCTGTTTCTACACTGTAGTGGTTTTCACATTCACCTCAAACTAGAAAGGTCACCGATTCGATACCAGGTTGCAACAATAACCACTGGTGTCACCTTCTAGCTGATCATATTCTGCCTTTTGTTAGTTTTCGAAACTACCCAACTACTTTGTTTGTGGCGCTTTCATAGTGAAACAACAGTCAGCTGTTTCCAAATTAGGGTGATGATATCATTTGCCTCACAGGAGAAAGGTCCCTGATTTGGCACTGGGTGGAAGCATCCCATTGGTTTCACATTTGAACTGAAAAAATGAGTTTTTCGGAACGATTCTTAACTACCTGATCAATTTGTCTGTGGCTCTTTCATATTTTTAACATATCAGCTGTTTCCATAGTGTAGTGGTTATCACGATTGCCTTACATGCGATAGGTCCCTGGTTCGAAACCAGGTGGAAACATTCTGAATACCCTTTTTGATTTAAAAAAACACCCTTTTTTACAGCAATTCGAAACTAACTACTTTGGGTTTGGCTCTTTCACATTGTTGCAGTAGTCAGCTGTTTCTACACTGTAGTGGTTTTCACATTCACCTCAAACTAGAAAGGTCACCGATTCGATACCAGTTTTCTAACAATAACAACTGGTGTCACCTTCTAGCTGATCATATTCTGCCTTTTGTTGCTTTTCGAAACGACCCAACTACTTTGTTTGTGGCGCTTTCATAGTAAAACAACAGTCAGCTGTTTCCAAATTAGGGTGATGATATCATTTGCCTCACAGGAGAAAGGTCCCTGATTTGGCACTGGGTGGAAGCATCCCATTGGTTTCACATTTGAACTGAAAAAATGAGTTTTTCGGAACGATTCTTAACTACCTGATCAATTTGTCTGTGGCTCTTTCATATTTTTGACATATCAGCTGTTTCCATAGTGTAGTGGTTATCACACTCGCCTAACACGCGATAGGTCCCTGGTTCGAAACCAGGGGGAAACATTCTGAATACACTTTTTGAGTAAAAAAACACCCTTTTTTACAGCAATTCGAAACTAACTACTTTGGGTTTGGCTCTTTCACATTGTTGCAGTAGTCAGCTGTTTCTACACTGTAGTGGTTTTCACATTCACCTCAAACTAGAAAGGTCACCGATTCGATACCAGTTTTCTAACAATAACAACTGGTGTCACCTTCTAGCTGATCATATTCTGCCTTTTGTTGCTTTTCGAAACGACCCAACTACTTTGTTTGTGGCGCTTTCATAGTAAAACAACAGTCAGCTGTTTCCAAATTAGGGTGATGATATCATTTGCCTCACAGGAGAAAGGTCCCTGATTTGGCACTGGGTGGAAGCATCCCATTGGTTTCACATTTGAACTGAAAAAATGAGTTTTTCGGAACGATTCTTAACTACCTGATCAATTTGTCTGTGGCTCTTTCATATTTTTGACATATCAGCTGTTTCCATAGTGTAGTGGTTATCACACTCGCCTAACACGCGATAGGTCCCTGGTTCGAAACCAGGTGGAAACATTCTGAATACACTTTTTGAGTTAAAAAAACACCCTTTTTTACAGCAATTCGAAACTAACTACTTTGAGTTTGGCTCTTTCACATTGTTGCAGTAGTCAGCTGTTTCTACACTGTAGTGGTTTTTGCATTCACCTCAAACTAGAAAGGTCACCGATTCGATACCAGGTTTCTAACAATAACAACTGGTGTCACTTTCTAGCTAATCATATTCTGCCTTTTGTTAGTTTTCGAAACTACCCAACTACTTTGTTTGTGGCGCTTTCATAGTGAAACAACAGTCAGCTGTTTCCAAATTAGGGTGATGATATCATTTGCCTCACACGAGAAAGGTCCCTGATTTGGCACTGGGTGGAAGCATCCCATTGGTTTCACATTTGAACTGAAAAAATGAGTTTTTCGGAACGATTCTTAACTACCTGATCAATCTGTCTGTGGCTCTTTCATATATTTGACATATCAGCTGTTTCCATAGTGTAGTGGGTATCACACTCGCCTAACACGCGCTAGGTCCCTGGTTCGAAACCAGGTGGAAACATTCTGAATACCCTTTTTGATTTAAAAAAAAACACCCTTTTTTACAGCAATTCGAAACTAACTACTTTGAGTTTGGCTCTTTCACATTGTTGCAGTAGTCAGCTGTTTCTACACTGTAGTGGTTTTCACATTCACCTCAAACTAGAAAGGTCACCGATTCGATACCAGTTTTCTAACAATAACAACTGGTGTCACCTTCTAGCTGATCATATTCTGCCTTTTGTTACTTTTCGAAACGACCCAACTACTTTGTTTGTGGCGCTTTCATAGTGAAACAACAGTCAGCTGTTTCCAAATTAGGGTGATGATATCATTTGCCTCACAGGAGAAAGGTCCCTGATTTGGCACTGGGTGGAAGCATCCCATTGGTTTCACATTTGAACTGAAAAAATGAGTTTTTCGGAACGATTCTTAACTACCTGATCAATTTGTCTGTGGCTCTTTCATATTTTTGACAAATCAGCTGTTTCCATAGTGCAGAGGTTATCACACTCGCCTAACACGCGATAGGTCCCTGGTTCGAAACCAGGTGGAAACATTCTGAATACACTTTTTGAGTAAAAAAACACTTTTTTACAGCAATTCGAAACTAACTACTTTGAGTTTGGCTCTTTCACATTGTTGCAGTAGTCAGCTGTTTCTACACTGTAGTGGTTTTCACATTCACCTCAAACTAGAAAGGTCACCGATTCGATACCAGGTTGCAACAATAACCACTGGTGTCACCTTCTAGCTGATCATATTCTGCCTTTTGTTAGTTTTCGAAACTACCCAACTATTATGTTTGTGGCGCTTTCATAGTGAAACAACAGTCAGCTGTTTCCAAATTAGGGTGATGATATCATTTGCCTCACAGGAGAAAGGTCCCTGATTTGGCACTGGGTGGAAGCATCCCATTGGTTTCACATTTGAACTGAAAAAATGAGTTTTTCGGAACGATTCTTAACTACCTGATCAATTTGTCTGTGGCTCTTTCATATTTTTGACATATCAGCTGTTTCCATAGTGTAGTGGTTATCACACTCGCCTAACACGCGATAGGTCCCTGGTTCGAAACCAGTGGGAAACATTCTGAATACACTTTTTGAGTAAAAAAACACCCTTTTTTACAGCAATTCGAAACTAACTACTTTGAGTTTGGCTCTTTCACATTGTTGCAGTAGTCAGCTGTCTCTACACTGTAGTGGTTTTCACATTCACCTCAAACTAGAAAGGTCACCGATTCGATACCAGTTTTCTAACAATAACAACTGGTGTCACCTTCTAGCTGATCATATTCTGCCTTTTGTTACTTTTCGAAACGACCCAACTACTTTGTTTGTGGCGCTTTCATAGTGAAACAACAGTCAGCTGTTTCCAAATTAGGGTGATGATATCATTTGCCTCACAGGAGAAAGGTCCCTGATTTGGCACTGGGTGGAAGCATCCCATTGGTTTCACATTTGAACTGAAAAAATGTGTTTTTCAGGACGATTCTTAACTACCTGATCAATTTGTCTGTGGCTCTTTCATATTTTTGACATATCAGCTGTTTCCATAGTGTAGTGGTTATCACACTTGCCTAACATGCGATAGGTCCCTGGTTCGAAACCAGGTGGAAACATTCTGAATACCCTTTTTGATTTAAAAAAAAACACCCTTTTTTACAGCAATTCGAAACTAACTACTTTGAGTTTGGCTCTTTCACATTGTTGCAGTAGTCAGCTGTTTCTACACTGTAGTGGTTTTCACATTCACCTCAAACTAGAAAGGTCACCGATTCGATACCAGGTTTCTAACAATAACAACTGGTGTCACCTTCTAGCTGATCATATTCTGCCTTTTGTTACTTTTCGAAACGACCCAACTACTTTGTTTGTGGCGCTTTCATAGTGAAACAACAGTCAGCTGTTTCCAAATTAGGGTGATGATCACATTTGCCTCACAGGAGAAAGGTCCCTGATTTGGCACTGGGTGGAAGCATCCCATTGGTTTCACATTTGAACTGAAAAAATGAGTTTTTCGGAACGATTCTTAACTACCTGATCAATTTGTCTGTGGCTCCTTCATATTTTTGACATATCAGCTGTTTCCATAGTGTAGTGGTTATCACTCTTGCCTAACACGCGATAGGTCCCTGGTTCGAAACCAGGTGGAAACATTCTGAATACACTTTTAGAGTTAAAAAAACACCCTTTTTTACAGCAATTCGAAACTAACTACTTTGAGTTTGGCTCTTTCACATTGTTGCAGTAGTCAGCTGTTTCTACACTGTAGTGGTTTTCACATTCACCTCAAACTAGAAAGGTCACCGATTCGATACCAGGTTGCAACAATAACCACTGGTGTCACCTTCTAGCTGATCATATTCTGCCTTTTGTTAGTTTTCGAAACTACCCAACTATTATGTTTGTGGCGCTTTCATAGTGAAACAACAGTCAGCTGTTTCCAAATTAGGGTGATGATATCATTTGCCTCACAGGAGAAAGGTCCCTGATTTGGCACTGGGTGGAAGCATCCCATTGGTTTCACATTTGAACTGAAAAAATGAGTTTTTCGGAACGATTCTTAACTACCTGATCAATTTGTCTGTGGCTCTTTCATATTTTTGACATATCAGCTGTTTCCATAGTGTAGTGGTTATCACACTCGCCTAACACGCGATAGGTCCCTGGTTCGAAACCAGGGGGAAACATTCTGATTACACTTTTTGAGTAAAAAAACACCCTTTTTTACAGCAATTCGAAACTAACTACTTTAGGTTTGGCTCTTTCACATTGTTGCAGTAGTCAGCTGTTTCTACACTGTAGTGGTTTTCACATTCACCTCAAACTAGAAAGGTCACCGATTCGATACCAGTTTTCTAACAATAACAACTGGTGTCACCTTCTAGCTGATCATATTCTGCCTTTTGTTGCTTTTCGAAACGACCCAACTACTTTGTTTGTGGCGCTTTCATAGTAAAACAACAGTCAGCTGTTTCCAAATTAGGGTGATGATATCATTTGCCTCACAGGAGAAAGGTCCCTGATTTGGCACTGGGTGGAAGCATCCCATTGGTTTCACATTTGAACTGAAAAAAATGAGTTTTTCGGAACGATTCTTAACTACCTGATCAATTTGTCTGTGGCTCTTTCATATTTTTGACATATCAGCTGTTTCCATAGTGTAGTGGTTATCACACTCGCCTAACACGCGATAGGTCCCTGGTTCGAAACCAGTGGGAAACATTCTGAATACACTTTTTGAGTAAAAAAACACCCTTTTTTACAGCAATTCGAAACTAACTACTTTGAGTTTGGCTCTTTCACATTGTTGCAGTAGTCAGCTGTCTCTACACTGTAGTGGTTTTCACATTCACCTCAAACTAGAAAGGTCACCGATTCGATACCAGTTTTCTAACAATAACAACTGGTGTCACCTTCTAGCTGATCATATTCTGCCTTTTGTTACTTTTCGAAACGACCCAACTACTTTGTTTGTGGCGCTTTCATAGTGAAACAACAGTCAGCTGTTTCCAAATTAGGGTGATGATATCATTTGCCTCACAGGAGAAAGGTCCCTGATTTGGCACTGGGTGGAAGCATCCCATTGGTTTCACATTTGAACTGAAAAAATGTGTTTTTCAGGACGATTCTTAACTACCTGATCAATTTGTCTGTGGCTCTTTCATATTTTTGACATATCAGCTGTTTCCATAGTGTAGTGGTTATCACACTTGCCTAACATGCGATAGGTCCCTGGTTCGAAACCAGGTGGAAACATTCTGAATACCCTTTTTGATTTAAAAAAAAACACCCTTTTTTACAGCAATTCGAAACTAACTACTTTGAGTTTGGCTCTTTCACATTGTTGCAGTAGTCAGCTGTTTCTACACTGTAGTGGTTTTCACATTCACCTCAAACTAGAAAGGTCACCGATTCGATACCAGGTTTCTAACAATAACAACTGGTGTCACCTTCTAGCTGATCATATTCTGCCTTTTGTTACTTTTCGAAACGACCCAACTACTTTGTTTGTGGCGCTTTCATAGTGAAACAACAGTCAGCTGTTTCCAAATTAGGGTGATGATCACATTTGCCTCACAGGAGAAAGGTCCCTGATTTGGCACTGGGTGGAAGCATCCCATTGGTTTCACATTTGAACTGAAAAAATGAGTTTTTCGGAACGATTCTTAACTACCTGATCAATTTGTCTGTGGCTCCTTCATATTTTTGACATATCAGCTGTTTCCATAGTGTAGTGGTTATCACTCTTGCCTAACACGCGATAGGTCCCTGGTTCGAAACCAGGTGGAAACATTCTGAATACACTTTTAGAGTTAAAAAAACACCCTTTTTTACAGCAATTCGAAACTAACTACTTTGAGTTTGGCTCTTTCACATTGTTGCAGTAGTCAGCTGTTTCTACACTGTAGTGGTTTTTGCATTCACCTCAAACTAGAAAGGTCACCGATTCGATACCAGGTTGCAACAATAACCACTGGTGTCACCTTCTAGCTGATCATATTCTGCCTTTTGTTAGTTTTCGAAACTACCCAACTACTTTGTTTGTGGCGCTTTCATAGTGAAACAACAGTCAGCTGTTTCCAAATTAGGGTGATGATATCATTTGCCTCACAGGAGAAAGGTCCCTGATTTGGCACTGGGTGGAAGCATCCCATTGGTTTCACATTTGAACTGAAAAAATGAGTTTTTCGGAACGATTCTTAACTACCTGATCAATTTGTCTGTGGCTCTTTCATATTTTTAACATATCAGCTGTTTCCATAGTGTAGTGGTTATCACGATTGCCTTACATGCGATAGGTCCCTGGTTCGAAACCAGGTGGAAACATTCTGAATACCCTTTTTGATTTAAAAAAACACCCTTTTTACAGCAATTCGAAACTAACTACTTTGGGTTTGGCTCTTTCACATTGTTGCAGTAGTCAGCTGTTTCTACACTGTAGTGGTTTTCACATTCACCTCAAACTAGAAAGGTCACCGATTCGATACCAGTTTTCTAACAATAACAACTGGTGTCACCTTCTAGCTGATCATATTCTGCCTTTTGTTGCTTTTCGAAACGACCCAACTACTTTGTTTGTGGCGCTTTCATAGTAAAACAACAGTCAGCTGTTTCCAAATTAGGGTGATGATATCATTTGCCTCACACGAGAAAGGTCCCTGATTTGGCACTGGGTGGAAGCATCCCATTGGTTTCACATTTGAACTGAAAAAATGAGTTTTTCGGAACGATTCTTAACTACCTGATCAATTTGTCTGTGGCTCTTTCATATTTTTGACATATCAGCTGTTTCCATAGTGTAGTGGTTATCACACTCGCCTAACACGCGATAGGTCCCTGGTTCGAAACCAGGGGGAAACATTCTGAATACACTTTTTGAGTAAAAAAACACCCTTTTTTACAGCAATTCGAAACTAACTACTTTGGGTTTGGCTCTTTCACATTGTTGCAGTAGTCAGCTGTCTCTACACTGTAGTGGTTTTCACATTCACCTCAAACTAGAAAGGTCACCGATTCGATACCAGTTTTCTAACAATAACAACTGGTGTCACCTTCTAGCTGATCATATTCTGCCTTTTGTTACTTTTCGAAACGACCCAACTACTTTGTTTGTGGCGCTTTCATAGTGAAACAACAGTCAGCTGTTTCCAAATTAGGGTGATGATATCATTTGCCTCACAGGAGAAAGGTCCCTGATTTGGCACTGGGTGGAAGCATCCCATTGGTTTCACATTTGAACTGAAAAAATGAGTTTTTCAGGACGATTCTTAACTACCTGATCAATTTGTCTGTGGCTCTTTCATATTTTTGACATATCAGCTGTTTCCATAGTGTAGTGGTTATCACACTTGCCTAACACGCGATAGGTCCCTGGTTCGAAACCAGGTGGAAACATTCTGAATACACTTTTTGAGTTAAAAAAACACCCTTTTTTACAGCAATTCGAAACTAACTACTTTGAGTTTGGCTCTTTCACATTGTTGCAGTAGTCAGCTGTTTCTACACTGTAGTGGTTTTTGCATTCACCTCAAACTAGAAAGGTCACCGATTCGATACCAGGTTTCTAACAATAACAACTGGTGTCACTTTCTAGCTGATCATATTCTGCCTTTTGTTAGTTTTCGAAACTACCCAACTACTTTGTTTGTGGCGCTTTCATAGTGAAACAACAGTCAGCTGTTTCCAAATTAGGGTGATGATATCATTTGCCTCACACGAGAAAGGTCCCTGATTTGGCACTGGGTGGAAGCATCCCATTGGTTTCACATTTGAACTGAAAAAATGAGTTTTTCGGAACGATTCTTAACTACCTGATCAATCTGTCTGTGGCTCTTTCATATATTTGACATATCAGCTGTTTCCATAGTGTAGTGGTTATCACACTCGCCTAACACGCGCTAGGTCCCTGGTTCGAAACCAGGTGGAAACATTCTGAATACCCTTTTTGATTTAAAAAAAAACACCCTTTTTTACAGCAATTCGAAACTAACTACTTTGAGTTTGGCTCTTTCACATTGTTGCAGTAGTCAGCTGTTTCTACACTGTAGTGGTTTTCACATTCACCTCAAACTAGAAAGGTCACCGATTCGATACCAGTTTTCTAACAATAACAACTGGTGTCACCTTCTAGCTGATCATATTCTGCCTTTTGTTACTTTTCGAAACGACCCAACTACTTTGTTTGTGGCGCTTTCATAGTGAAACAACAGTCAGCTGTTTCCAAATTAGGGTGATGATATCATTTGCCTCACAGGAGAAAGGTCCCTGATTTGGCACTGGGTGGAAGCATCCCATTGGTTTCACATTTGAACTGAAAAAATGAGTTTTTCGGAACGATTCTTAACTACCTGGTCAATTTGTCTGTGGCTCTTTCATATTTTTAACATATCAGCTGTTTCCATAGTGTAGTGGTTATCACGATTGCCTTACATGCGATAGGTCCCTGGTTCGAAACCAGGTGGAAACATTCTGAATACCCTTTTTGATTTAAAAAAACACCCTTTTTTACAGCAATTCGAAACTAACTACTTTGGGTTTGGCTCTTTCACATTGTTGCAGTAGTCAGCTGTTTCTACACTGTAGTGGTTTTCACATTCACCTCAAACTAGAAAGGTCACCGATTCGATACCAGTTTTCTAACAATAACAACTGGTGTCACCTTCTAGCTGATCATATTCTGCCTTTTGTTGCTTTTCGAAACGACCCAACTACTTTGTTTGTGGCGCTTTCATAGTAAAACAACAGTCAGCTGTTTCCAAATTAGGGTGATGATATCATTTGCCTCACACGAGAAAGGTCCCTGATTTGGCACTGGGTGGAAGCATCCCATTGGTTTCACATTTGAACTGAAAAAATGAGTTTTTCGGAACGATTCTTAACTACCTGATCAATTTGTCTGTGGCTCTTTCATATTTTTGACATATCAGCTGTTTCCATAGTGTAGTGGTTATCACACTCGCCTAACACGCGATAGGTCCCTGGTTCGAAACCAGGTGGAAACATTCTGAATACACTTTTTGAGTTAAAAAAACACCCTTTTTTACAGCAATTCGAAACTAACTACTTTGAGTTTGGCTCTTTCACATTGTTGCAGTAGTCAGCTGTTTCTACACTGTAGTGGTTTTTGCATTCACCTCAAACTAGAAAGGTCACCGATTCGATACCAGTTTTCTAACAATAACAACTGGTGTCACCTTCTAGCTGATCATATTCTGCCTTTTGTTACTTTTCGAAACGACCCAACTACTTTGTTTGTGGCGCTTTCATAGTGAAACAACAGTCAGCTGTTTCCAAATTAGGGTGATGATATCATTTGCCTCACAGGAGAAAGGTCCCTGATTTGGCACTGGGTGGAAGCATCCCATTGGTTTCACATTTGAACTGAAAAAATGAGTTTTTCAGGACGATTCTTAACTACCTGATCAATTTGTCTGTGGCTCTTTCATATTTTTGACATATCAGCTGTTTCCATAGTGTAGTGGTTATCACACTTGCCTAACACGCGATAGGTCCCTAGTTCGAAACCAGGTGGAAACATTCTGAATACACTTTTTGAGTTAAAAAAACACCCTTTTTTACAGCAATTCGAAACTAACTACTTTGAGTTTGGCTCTTTCACATTGTTGCAGTAGTCAGCTGTTTCTACACTGTAGTGGTTTTTGCATTCACCTCAAACTAGAAAGGTCACCGATTCGATACCAGGTTTCTAACAATAACAACTGGTGTCACTTTCTAGCTGATCATATTCTGCCTTTTGTTAGTTTTCGAAACTACCCAACTACTTTGTTTGTGGCGCTTTCATAGTGAAACAACAGTCAGCTGTTTCCAAATTAGGGTGATGATATCATTTGCCTCACACGAGAAAGGTCCCTGATTTGGCACTGGGTGGAAGCATCCCATTGGTTTCACATTTGAACTGAAAAAATGAGTTTTTCGGAACGATTCTTAACTACCTGATCAATCTGTCTGTGGCTCTTTCATATATTTGACATATCAGCTGTTTCCATAGTGTAGTGGTTATCACACTCGCCTAACACGCGCTAGGTCCCTGGTTCGAAACCAGGTGGAAACATTCTGAATACCCTTTTTGATTTAAAAAAAAACACCCTTTTTTACAGCAATTCGAAACTAACTACTTTGAGTTTGGCTCTTTCACATTGTTGCAGTAGTCAGCTGTTTCTACACTGTAGTGGTTTTCACATTCACCTCAAACTAGAAAGGTCACCGATTCGATACCAGTTTTCTAACAATAACAACTGGTGTCACCTTCTAGCTGATCATATTCTGCCTTTTGTTACTTTTCGAAACGACCCAACTACTTTGTTTGTGGCGCTTTCATAGTGAAACAACAGTCAGCTGTTTCCAAATTAGGGTGATGATATCATTTGCCTCACAGGAGAAAGGTCCCTGATTTGGCACTGGGTGGAAGCATCCCATTGGTTTCACATTTGAACTGAAAAAATGAGTTTTTCGGAACGATTCTTAACTACCTGGTCAATTTGTCTGTGGCTCTTTCATATTTTTGACATATCAGCTGTTTCCATAGTGCAGTGGTTATCACACTCGCCTAACACGCGATAGGTCCCTGGTTCGAAACCAGGTGGAAACATTCTGAATACACTTTTTGAGTAAAAAAACACTTTTTTACAGCAATTCGAAACTAACTACTTTGAGTTTGGCTCTTTCACATTGTTGCAGTAGTCAGCTGTTTCTACACTGTAGTGGTTTTCACATTCACCTCAAACTAGAAAGGTCACCGATTCGATACCAGTTTTCTAACAATAACAACTGGTGTCACCTTCTAGCTGATCATATTCTGCCTTTTGTTACTTTTCGAAACGACCCAACTACTTTGTTTGTGGCGCTTTCATAGTGAAACAACAGTCAGCTGTTTCCAAATTAGGGTGATGATATCATTTGCCTCACAGGAGAAAGGTCCCTGATTTGGCACTGGGTGGAAGCATCCCATTGGTTTCACATTTGAACTGAAAAAATGAGTTTTTCGGAACGATTCTTAACTACCTGATCAATTTGTCTGTGGCTCTTTCATATTTTTGACATATCAGCTGTTTCCATAGTGCAGTGGTTATCACACTCGCCTAACACGCGATAGGTCCCTGGTTCGAAACCAGGTGGAAACATTCTGAATACACTTTTTGAGTAAAAAAACACTTTTTTACAGCAATTCGAAACTAACTACTTTGAGTTTGGCTCTTTCACATTGTTGCAGTAGTCAGCTGTTTCTACACTGTAGTGGTTTTCACATTCACCTCAAACTAGAAAGGTCACCGATTCGATACCAGGTTGCAACAATAACCACTGGTGTCACCTTCTAGCTGATCATATTCTGCCTTTTGTTAGTTTTCGAAACTACCCAACTATTATGTTTGTGGCGCTTTCATAGTGAAACAACAGTCAGCTGTTTCCAAATTAGGGTGATGATATCATTTGCCTCACAGGAGAAAGGTCCCTGATTTGGCACTGGGTGGAAGCATCCCATTGGTTTCACATTTGAACTGAAAAAATGAGTTTTTCGGAACGATTCTTAACTACCTGATCAATTTGTCTGTGGCTCTTTCATATTTTTGACATATCAGCTGTTTCCATAGTGTAGTGGTTATCGCACTTGCCTAACACGCGATAGGTCCCTGGTTCGAAACCAGGTGGAAATATTCTGAATACACTTTTTGAGTTAAAAAAAACACCCTTTTTTACAGCAATTCGAAACTAACTACTTTGAGTTTGGCTCTTTCACATTGTTGCAGTAGTCAGCTGTTTCTACAGTGTAGTGGTTTTTGCATTCACCTCAAACTAGAAAGGTCACCGATTCGATACTAGGTTTCTAACAATAACAACTGGTGTCACTTTCTAGCTGATCATATTCTGCCTTTTGTTAGTTTTCGAAACTACCCAACTACTTTGTTTGTGGCGCTTTCATAGTGAAACAACAGTCAGCTGTTTCCAAATTAGGGTGATGATATCATTTGCCTCACAGGAGAAAGGTCCCTGATTTGGCACTGGGTGGAAGCATCCCATTGGTTTCACATTTGAACTGAAAAAATGAGTTTTTCGGAACGATTCTTAACTACCTGATCAATTTGTCTGTGGCTCTTTCATATTTTTGACATATCAGCAGTTTCCATAGTGTAGTGGTTATCACGATCGCCTCACACGCGATAGGTCCCTGGTTCGAAACCAGGTGGAAACATTCTGAATACCCTTTTTTATTTAATAAAAACTCCCTTTTTTACAGCGATTCGAAATTAACTATTTTGAGTTTGGCTCTTTCATATTGTTGCAGCAGTCAGCTGTTTCTACACTGTAGTGGTTAACACATTTACCTTAAACTAGAAAGGTCACCGATTCGATACCAAGTTGCAACAATAACCACTGGTGTCACCTTCTAGCTGATCATATTCTGCCTTTTGTTAGTTTTCGAAACTACCTAACTACTTTGTTTGTGGCGCTTTCATAGTGAAACAACAGTCAGCTGATTCCAAATTAGGGTGATGATATAATTTGCCTCACAGGAGAAAGGTCCCTGATTTGGCACTGGGTGGAAGCATCCCATTGGTTTCACATTTGAACTAAAAAATGAGTTTTTCGGAACGATTCTTAAGTACCTGATCAATTTGTCTGTGGCTCTTTCATATTTTTGACATATCAGCTGTTTCCATAGTGTAGTGGTTATCACGATCGCCTCACACGCGATAGGTCACTGGTTCGAAACCAGGTGGAAACATTCTGAATACCCTTTTTGATTTAAAAAAACACCCTTTTTTACAGCAATTCGAAACTAACTACTTTGAGTTTGGCTCTTTCACATTGTTGCAGTAGTCAGCTGCTTCTACACTGTAGTGGTTTTCACATTCACCTCAAACTAGAAAGGTCACCGATTCGATACCAGGTTTCTAACAATAACAACTGGTGTCACCTTCTAGCTGATCATATTCTGCCTTTTGTTAGTTTTCGAAACTACCCAACTACTTTGTTTGTGGCGCTTTCATAGTGAAACAACAGTCAGCTGTTTCCAAAGTAGGGTGATGATATCATTTGCCTCACAGGAGAAAGGTCCCTGATTTGGCACAGGGTGGAAGCATCCCATTGGTTTCACATTTGAACCGAAAAAATGAGTTTTTCGGAACGATTCTTAACTACCTGATAAATTTGTCTGTGGCTCTTTCATATTTTTGACATATCAGCTGTTTCCATAGTGTAGTGGTTATCACACTCGCCTAACACGCGATAGGTCCCTGGTTCGAAACCAGGTGGAAACAATCTGAATACCCTTATGATTTAAAAAAACACCCTTTTTTACAGCGATTCGAAACTAACTACTTTGAGTTTGGCTCTTTCATATTGTTGCAGCAGTCAGCTGTTTCTACACTGTAGTGGTTAACACATTTACCTTAAACTAAAAAGGTCACCGATTCGATACCAAGTTGCAACAATAACGACTGGTGTCACCTTCTAGCTGATCATATTCTGCCTTTTGTTAGTTTTCGAAACTACCCAACTACTTTGTTTGTGGCGCTTTCATAGTGAAACAACAGTCAGCTGTTTCCCAATTAGGGTGATGATCACATTTGCCTCACAGGAGAAAGGTCCCTGATTTGGCACTGGGTGGAAGCATCCCATTGGTTTCACATTTGAACTGAAAAAATGAGTTTTTCGGAACGATTCTTAACTACCTGATCCATTTGTCTGTGGCTCTTTCATATTTTTGACATATCAGCTGTTTCCATAGTGTAGTGGTTATCGCACTCGCCTAACACGCGATAGGTCCCTGGTTCGAAACCAGGAGGAAACATTCTGAATACACTCTTTGAGTTAAAAAAAACACCCTTTTTTACAGCAATTCGAAACTAACTACTTTGACTTTGGCTCTTTCACATTGTTGCAGTAGTCAGCTGTTTCTACACTGTAGTGGTTTTTGCATTCACCTCAAACTAGAAAGGTCACCGATTCGATACCAGGTTTCTAACAATAACAACTGGTGTCACTTTCTAGCTGATCATATTCTGCCTTTTGTTAGTTTTCGAAACTACCCAACTACTTTGTTTGTGGCGCTTTCATAGTGAAACAACAGTCAGCTGTTTCCAAATTAGGGTGATGATATCATTTGCCTCACAGGAGAAAGGTCCCTGATTTGGCACTGGGTGGAAGCATCCCATTGGTTTCACATTTGAACTGAAAAAATGACTTTTTCGGAACGATTCTTAACTACCTGATCAATTTGTCTGTGGCTCTTTCATATTTTTGACATATCAGCTGTTTCCATAGTGTAGTGGTTATCACGATCGCCTTACACGCGATAGGTCCCTGGTTCGAAACCAGGTGGAAACAATCGAATACCCTTATGATTTAAAAAAACACCCTTTTTTACAGCGATTCGAAACTAACTACTTTGAGTTTGGCTCTTTCATATTGTCGCAGCAGTCAGCTGTTTCTACACTGTAGTGGTTAACACATTTACCTTAAACTAAAAAGGTCACCGATTCGATACCAAGTTGCAACAATAACGACTGGTGTCACCTTCTAGCTGATCATATTCTGCCTTTTGTTAGTTTTCGAAACTACCCAACTACTTTGTTTGTGGCGCTTTCATAGTGAAACAACAGTCAGCTGTTTCCCAATTAGGGTGATGATCACATTTGCCTCACAGGAGAAAGGTCCCTGATTTGGCACTGGGTGGAAGCATCCCATTGGTTTCACATTTGAACTGAAAAAATGAGTTTTTCGGAACGATTCTTAACTACCTGATCAATTTGTCTGTGGCTCTTTCATATTTTTGACATATCAGCTGTTTCCATAGTGTAGTGGTTATCACACTCGCCTAACACGCGATAGGTCCCTGGTTTGAAACCAGGAGGAAACATTCTGAATACACTCTTTGAGTTAAAAAAAACACCCTTTTTTACAGCAATTCGAAACTAACTACTTTGACTTTGGCTCTTTCACATTGTTGCAGTAGTCAGCTGTTTCTACACTGTAGTGGTTTTTGCATTCACCTCAAACTAGAAAGGTCACCGATTCGATACCAGGTTTCTAACAATAACAACTGGTGTCACTTTCTAGCTGATCATATTCTGCCTTTTGTTAGTTTTCGAAACTACCCAACTACTTTGTTTGTGGCGCTTTCATAGTGAAACAACAGTCAGCTGTTTCCAAATTAGGGTGATGATATCATTTGCCTCACAGGAGAAAGGTCCCTGATTTGGCACTGGGTGGAAGCATCCCATTGGTTTCACATTTGAACTGAAAAAATGAGTTTTTCGGAACGATTCTTAACTACCTGATCAATTTGTCTGTGGCTCTTTCATATTTTTGACATATCAGCAGTTTCCATAGTGTAGTGGTTATCACGATCGCCTCACACGCGATAGGTCCCTGGTTCGAAACCAGGTGGAAACTTTCTGAATACCCTTTTTTATTTAAAAAAACACCCTTTTTTACAGCGATTCGAAATTAACTATTTTGAGTCTGGCTCTTTGATATTGTTGCAGCAGTCAGCTGTTTCTACACTGTAGTGGTTATCACATTCACCTTAAACTAGAAAGGTCACCGATTCGATACCAGGTTGCAACAATAACCACTGGTGTCACCTTCTAGCTGATCATATTCTGCCTTTTGTTAGTTTTCGAAACTACCCAACTACTTTGTTTGTGGCGCTTTCATAGTGAAACAACAGTCAGCTGTTTCCAAATTAGGGTGATGATATCATTTGCCTCACAGGAGATAGGTCCCTGATTTGGCACTGGGTGGAAGCATCCCATTGGTTTCACATTTGAATTGAAAAAATGAGTTTTTCGGAACGATTCTTAACTACCTGATCAATTTGTCTGTGGCTCTTTCATATTTTTGACGTATCAGCTGTTTCCATAGTGTAGTGGTTATCACGATTGCCTCACACGCGATAGGTCACTGGTTCGAAACCAGGTGGAAACATTCTGAATACCCTTTTTGATTTAAAAAAACACCCTTTTTTACAGCAATTCGAAACTAACTACTTTGAGTTTGGCTCTTTCACATTGTTGCAGTAGTCAGCTGCTTCTACACTGTAGTGGTTTTCACATTCACCTCAAACTAGAAAGGTCACCGATTCGATACCAGGTTTCTAACAATAACAACTGGTGTCACCTTCTAGCTGATCATATTCTGCCTTTTGTTAGTTTTCGAAACTACCCAACTACTTTGTTTGTGGCGCTTTCATAGTGAAACAACAGTCAGCTGTTTCCAAATTAGGGTGATGATATCATTTGCCTCACAGGAGACAGGTCCCTGATTTGGCACTGGGTGGAAGCATCCCATTGGTTTCACATTTGAACTGAAAAAATGAGTTTTTCGGAACGATTCTTAACTACCTGATCAATTTGTCTGTCGCTCTTTCATATTTTTGACATATCAGCTGTTTCGATAGTGTAATAGTTATCACGCTCGCCTCACACGCGATAGGTCCCTGGTTCGAAACCAGGTGGAAACATTCTGAATACCCTTTTTGATTTAAAAAAACACCATTTTTTACAGCAATTCGAAACTAACTACTTTGAGTTTGGCTCGTTCACATTGTTGCAGTAGTCAGCTGTTTCTACACTGTAGTGGTTTTTGCATTCACCTCAAACTAGAAAGGTCACCGATTCGATACTAGGTTTCTAACAATAACAACTGGTGTCACCTTCTAGCTGATCATATTCTGCCTTTTGTTAGTTTTCGAAACTACCCAACTACTTTGTTTGTGGCGCTTTCATAGTGAAACAACAGTCAGCTGCTTCCAAATTAGGGTGATTATATCATTTGCCTCACAGGAGAAAGGTCCCTGATTTGGCACTGGGTGGAAGCATCCCATTGGTTTCACATTTGAACTGAAAAAATGAGTTTTTCGGAACGATTCTTAACTACCTGATCAATTTGTCTGTGGCTCTTTCATATTTTTGACATATCAGCTGTTTCCATAGTGTAGTGGTTATCACGATTGCCTTACACGCGATAGGTCCCTGGTTCGAAACCAGGTGGAAACAATCTGAATACCCTCATGATTTAAAAAAACCCCCTTTTTACAGCGATTCGAAACTAACTACTTTGAGTTTGGCTCTTTCATATTGTTGCAGCAGTCAGCTGTTTCTACACTGTAGTGGTTAACACATTTACCTTAAACTAAAAAGGTCACCGATTCGATACCAAGTTGCAACAATAACGACTGGTGTCACCTTCTAGCTGATCATATTCTGCCTTTTGTTAGTTTTCGAAACTACCCAACTACTTTGTTTGTGGCGCTTTCATAGTGAAACAACAGTCAGCTGTTTCCAAATTAGGGTGATGATATCATTTGCCTCACAGGAGAAAGGTCCCTGATTTGGCACTGGGTGGAAGCATCCCATTGGTTTCACATTTGAACTGAAAAAATGAGTTTTTCGGAACGATTCTTAACTACCTGATCAATTTGTCTGTGGCTCTTTCATATTTTTGACATATCAGCTGTTTACATAGTGTAGTGGTTATCACGATCGCCTTACACGCGATAGGTCCCTGGTTCGAAACCAGGTGGAAACAATCTGAATACCCTTATGATTTAAAAAAACACCCTTTTTTACAGCGATTCGAAACTAACTACTTTGAGTTTGGCTCTTTCATATTGTTGCAGCAGTCAGCTGTTTCTACACTGTAGTGGTTAACACATTTACCTTAAACTAAAAAGGTCACCGATTCGATACCAAGTTGCAACAATAACGACTGGTGTCACCTTCTAGCTGATCATATTCTGCCTTTTGTTAGTTTTCGAAACTACCCAACTACTTTGTTTGTGGCGCTTTCATAGTGAAACAACAGTCAGCTGTTTCCAAAGTAGGGTGATGATATCATTTGCCTCACAGGAGAAAGGTCCCTGATTTGGCACAGGGTGGAAGCATCCCATTGGTTTCACATTTGAACTGAAAAAATGAGTTTTTCGGACCGATTCTTAACTACCTGATCAATTTGTCTGTGTCTCTTCCATATTTTTGACATATCAGCTGTTTCCATAGTGTAGTGGTTATCACACTCGTCTAACACGCAATAGGTCCCTGGTTTGAAACCAGGTGGAATAATTCTGAATACCCTTTTTGATTTAAAAAACACCCTTTTTTACAGCAATTCGAAACTAACTACTTTGGGTTTGGCTCTTTCACATTGTTGCAGTAGTCAGCTGTTTCTACACTGTAGTGGTTTTCACATTCACCTCAAACTAGAAAGGTCACCGATTCGATACCAGGTTTCTAACAATAACAACTGGTGTCACCTTCTAGCTGATCATATTCTGCCTTTTGTTAGTTTTCGAAACTACCCAACTACTTTGTTTGTGGCGCTTTCATAGTCAAACAACAGTCAGCTGTTTCCAAATTAGGGTGATGATATCATTTGCCTCACAGGAGAAAGGTCCCTGATTTGGCACTGGGTGGAAGCATCCCATTGGTTTCACATTTGAACTGAAAAAATGAGTTTTTCGGAACGATTCTTAACTACCTGATAAATTTGTCTGTGGCTCTTTCATATTTTTGACATATCAGCTGTTTCCATAGTGTAGTGGTTATCACACTCGCCTAACACGCGATAGGTCCCTGGTTCGAAACCAGGTGGAAACATTCTGAATACACTTTTTGAGTTAAAAAAACACCCTTTTTTCCAGCAATTCGAAACTAACTACTTTGAGTTTGGCTCGTTCACATTGTTGCAGTAGTCAGCTGTTTCTACACTGTAGTGGTTTTTGCATTCACCTCAAACTAGAAAGGTCACCGATTCGATACCAGGTTTCTAACAATAACAACTGGTGTCACCTTCTAGCTGATCATATTCTGCCTTTTGTTAGTTTTCGAAACTACCCAACTACTTTGTTTGTGGCGCTTTCATAGTGAAACAACAGTCAGCTGTTTCCAAATTAGGGTGATGATATCATTTGCCTCACAGGAGAAAGGTCCCTGATTTGGCACTGGGTGGAAGCATCCCATTGGTTTCACATTTGAACTGAAAAAATGAGTTTTTCGGAACGATTCTTAACTACCTGATCAATTTGTCTGTGGCTCTTTCATATTTTTGACATATCAGCTGTTTCCATAGTGTAGTGGTTATCACGATCGCCTTACACGCGATAGGTCCCTGGTTCGAAACCAGGTGGAAACAATCTGAATACCCTTATGATTTAAAAAAACACCCTTTTTTACAGCGATTCGAAACTAACTACTTTGAGTTTGGCTCTTTCATATTGTTGCAGCAGTCAGCTGTTTCTCCACTGTAGTGGTTAACACATTTACCTTAAACTAAAAAGGTCACCGATTCGATACCAAGTTGCAACAATAACGACTGGTGTCACCTTCTAGCTGATCATATTCTGCCTTTTGTTAATTTTCGAAACTACCCAACTACTTTGTTTGTGGCGCTTTCATAGTGAAACAACAGTCAGCTGTTTCCCAATTAGGGTGATGATCACATTTGCCTCACAGGAGAAAGGTCCCTGATTTGGCACTGGGTGGAAGCATCCCATTGGTTTCACATTTGAACTGAAAAAATGAGTTTTTCGGAACGATTCTTAACTACCTGATCAATTTGTCTGTGGCTCTTTCATATTTTTGACATATCAGCTGTTTCCATAGTGTAGTGGTTATCGCACTCGCCTAACACGTGATAGTTCCCTGGTTCGAAACCAGGAGGAAACATTCTGAATACACTCTTTGAGTTAAAAAAAACACCCTTTTTTACAGCAATTCGAAACTAACTACTTTGACTTTGGCTCTTTCACATTGTTGCAGTAGTCAGCTGTTTCTACACTGTAGTGGTTTTTGCATTCACCTCAAACTAGAAAGGTCACCGATTCGATACCAGGTTTCTAACAATAACAACTGGTGTCACCTTCTAGCTGATCATATTCTGCCTTTTGTTAGTTTTCGAAACTACCCAACTACTTTGTTTGTGGCGCTTTCATAGTGAAACAACAGTCAGCTGTTTCCAAATTAGGGTGATGATATCATTTGCCTCACAGGAGAAAGGTCCCTGATTTGGCACTGGGTGGAAGCATCCCATTGGTTTCACATTTGAACTGAAAAAACGAGTTTTTCGGAACGATTCTTAACTACCTGATCAATTTGTCTGTCGCTCTTTCATATTTTTGACATATCAGCTGTTTCGATAGTGTAGTAGTTATCACGCTCGCCTCACACGCGATAGGTCCCTGGTTCGAAACCAGGTGGAAACATTCTGAATACCCTTTTTGATTTAAAAAAACACCATTTTTTACAGCAATTCGAAACTAACTACTTTGAGTTTGGCTCGTTCACATTGTTGCAGTAGTCAGCTGTTTCTACACTGTAGTGGTTTTTGCATTCACCTCAAACTAGAAAGGTCACCGATTCGATACTAGGTTTCTAACAATAACAACTGGTGTCACCTTCTAGCTGATCATATTCTGCCTTTTGTTAGTTTTCGAAACTACCCAACTACTTTGTTTGTGGCGCTTTCATAGTGAAACAACAGTCAGTTGTTTCCAAAGTAGGGTGATGATATCATTTGCCTCACAGGAGAAAGGTCCCTGATTTGGCACAGGGTGGAAGCATCCCATTGGTTTCACATTTGAACTGAAAAAATGAGTTTTTCGGACCGATTCTTAACTACCTGATCAATTTGTCTGTGTCTCTTCCATATTTTTGACATATCAGCTGTTTCCATAGTGTATTGGTTATCACACTCGTCTAACACGCAATAGGTCCCTGGTTCGAAACCAGGTGGAAACATTCTGAATACCCTTTTTGATTTAAAAAAACACCCTTTTTTACAGCAATTCGAAACTAACTACTTTGAGTTTGGCTCTTTCACATTGTTGCAGTAGTCAGCTGTTTCTACACTGTAGTGGTTTTCACATTCACCTCAAACTAGAAAGGTCACCGATTCGATACCAGGTTTCTAACAATAACAACTGGTGTCACCTTCTAGCTGATCATATTCTGCCTTTTGTTAGTTTTCGAAACTACCCAACTACTTTGTTTGTGGCGCTTTCATAGTGAAACAACAGTCAGCTGTTTCCAAATTAGGGTGATGATATCATTTGCCTCACAGGAGAAAGGTCCCTGATTTGGCACTGGGTGGAAGCATCCCATTGGTTTCACATTTGAACTGAAAAAATGAGTTTTTCGGAACGATTCTTAACTACCTGATAAATTTGTCTGTGGCTCTTTCATATTTTTGACATATCAGCTGTTTCCATAGTGTAGTGGTTATCACACTCGCCTAACACGCGATAGGTCCCTGGTTCGAAACCAGGTGGAAACATTCTGAATACACTTTTTGAGTTGAAAAAACACCCTTTTTTCCAGCAATTTGAAACTAACTACTTTGAGTTTGGCTCGTTCACATTGTTGCAGTAGTCAGCTGTTTCTACACTGTAGTGGTTTTTGCATTCACCTCAAACTAGAAAGGTCACCGATTCGATACCAGGTTTCTAACAATAACAACTGGTGTCACCTTCTAGCTGATCATATTCTGCCTTTTGTTAGTTTTCGAAACTACCCAACTACTTTGTTTGTGGCGCTTTCATAGTGAAACAACAGTCAGCTGTTTCCAAATTAGGGTGATGATATCATTTGCCTCACAGGAGAAAGGTCCCTGATTTGGCACTGGGTGGAAGCATCCCATTGGTTTCACATTTGAACTGAAAAAATGAGTTTTTCGGAACGATTCTTAACTACCTGATCAATTTGTCTGTGGCTCTTTCATATTTTTAACATATCAGCTGTTTCCATAGTGTAGTGGTTATCACGATTGCCTTACATGCGATAGGTCCCTGGTTCGAAACCAGGTGGAAACATTCTGAATACCCTTTTTGATTTAAAAAAACACCCTTTTTTACAGCAATTCGAAACTAACTACTTTGGGTTTGGCTCTTTCACATTGTTGCAGTAGTCAGCTGTTTCTACACTGTAGTGGTTTTCACATTCACCTCAAACTAGAAAGGTCACCGATTCGATACCAGTTTTCTAACAATAACAACTGGTGTCACCTTCTAGCTGATCATATTCTGCCTTTTGTTGCTTTTCGAAACGACCCAACTACTTTGTTTGTGGCGCTTTCATAGTAAAACAACAGTCAGCTGTTTCCAAATTAGGGTGATGATATCATTTGCCTCACAGGAGAAAGGTCCCTGATTTGGCACTGGGTGGAAGCATCCCATTGGTTTCACATTTGAACTGAAAAAATGAGTTTTTCGGAACGATTCTTAACTACCTGATCAATTTGTCTGTGGCTCTTTCATATTTTTGACATATCAGCTGTTTCCATAGTGTAGTGGTTATCACACTCGCCTAACACGCGATAGGTCCCTGGTTCGAAACCAGGGGGAAACATTCTGAATACACTTTTTGAGTAAAAAAACACCCTTTTTTACAGCAATTCGAAACTAACTACTTTGGGTTTGGCTCTTTCACATTGTTGCAGTAGTCAGCTGTTTCTACACTGTAGTGGTTTTTGCATTCACCTCAAACTAGAAAGGTCACCGATTCGATACCAGGTTGCAACAATAACCACTGGTGTCACCTTCTAGCTGATCATATTCTGCCTTTTGTTAGTTTTCGAAACTACCCAACTACTTTGTTTGTGGCGCTTTCATAGTGAAACAACAGTCAGCTGTTTCCAAATTAGGGTGATGATCACATTTGCCTCACAGGAGAAAGGTCCCTGATTTGGCACTGGGTGGAAGCATCCCATTGGTTTCACATTTGAACTGAAAAAATGAGTTTTTCGGAACGATTCTTAACTACCTGATCAATTTGTCTGTGGCTCTTTCATATTTTTGACATATCAGCTGTTTCCATAGTGTAGTGGTTATCACACTCGCCTAACACGCGATAGGTCCCTGGTTCGAAACCAGGGGGAAACATTCTGAATACACTTTTTGAGTAAAAAAACACCCTTTTTTACAGCAATTCGAAACTAACTACTTTGAGTTTGGCTCTTTCACATTGTTGCAGTAGTCAGCTGTCTCTACACTGTAGTGGTTTTCACATTCACCTTAAACTAGAAAGGTCACCGATTCGATACCAGGTTGCAACAATAACCACTGTTGTCACCTTCTAGCTGATCATATTCTGCCTTTTGTTAGTTTTCGAAACTACCCAACTATTATGTTTGTGGCGCTTTCATAGTGAAACAACAGTCAGCTGTTTCCAAATTAGGGTGATGATCACATTTGCCTCACAGGAGAAAGGTCCCTGATTTGGCACTGGGTGGAAGCATCCCATTGGTTTCACATTTGAACTGAAAAAATGAGTTTTTCGGAACGATTCTTAACTACCTGATCAATCTGTCTGTGGCTCTTTCATATATTTGACATATCAGCTGTTTCCATAGTGTAGTGGTTATCACACTCGCCTAACACGCGCTAGGTCCCTGGTTCGAAACCAGGTGGAAACATTCTGAATACCCTTTTTGATTTAAAAAAAAACACCCTTTTTTACAGCAATTCGAAACTAACTACTTTGAGTTTGGCTCTTTCACATTGTTGCAGTAGTCAGCTGTTTCTACACTGTAGTGGTTTTTGCATTCACCTCAAACTAGAAAGGTCACCGATTCGATACCAGGTTTCTAACAATAACAACTGGTGTCACCTTCTAGCTGATCATATTCTGCCTTTTGTTAGTTTTCGAAACTACCCAACTACTTTGTTTGTGGCGCTTTCATAGTGAAACAACAGTCAGCTGTTTCCAAATTAGGGTGATGATATCATTTGCCTCACAGGAGAAAGGTCCCTGATTTGGCACTGGGTGGAAGCATCCCATTGGTTTCACATTTGAACTGAAAAAATGAGTTTTTCGGAACGATTCTTAACTACCTGATAAATTTGTCTGTGGCTCTTTCATATTTTTGACATATCAGCTGTTTCCATAGTGTAGTGGTTATCACGATCGCCTTACACGCGATAGGTCCCTGGTTCGAAACCAGGTGGAAACATTCTGAATACACTTTTTGAGTTAAAAAAACACCCTTTTTTCCAGCAATTCGAAACTAACTACTTTGAGTTTGGCTCGTTCACATTGTTGCAGTAGTCAGCTGTTTCTACACTGTAGTGGTTTTTGCATTCACCTCAAACTAGAAAGGTCACCGATTCGATACCAGGTTTCTAACAATAACAACTGGTGTCACCTTCTAGCTGATCATATTCTGCCTTTTGTTAGTTTTCGAAACTACCCAACTACTTTGTTTGTGGCGCTTTCATAGTGAAACAACAGTCAGCTGTTTCCAAATTAGGGTGATGATATCATTTGCCTCACAGGAGAAAGGTCCCTGATTTGGCACTGGGTGGAAGCATCCCATTGGTTTCACATTTGAACTGAAAAAATGAGTTTTTCGGAACGATTCTTAACTACCTGATCAATTTGTCTGTGGCTCTTTCATATTTTTGACATATCAGCTGTTTCCATAGTGTAGTGGTTATCATGATCGCCTTACACGCGATAGGTCCCTGGTTCGAAACCAGGTGGAAACAATCTGAATACCCTTATGATTTAAAAAAACACCCTTTTTTACAGCGATTCGAAACTAACTACTTTGAGTTTGGCTCTTTCATATTGTTGCAGCAGTCAGCTGTTTCTCCACTGTAGTGGTTAACACATTTACCTTAAACTAAAAAGGTCACCGATTCGATACCAAGTTGCAACAATAACGACTGGTGTCACCTTCTAGCTGATCATATTCTGCCTTTTGTTAATTTTCGAAACTACCCAACTACTTTGTTTGTGGCGCTTTCATAGTGAAACAACAGTCAGCTGTTTCCCAATTAGGGTGATGATCACATTTGCCTCACAGGAGAAAGGTCCCTGATTTGGCACTGGGTGGAAGCATCCCATTGGTTTCACATTTGAACTGAAAAAATGAGTTTTTCGGAACGATTCTTAACTACCTGATCAATTTGTCTGTGGCTCTTTCATATTTTTGACATATCAGCTGTTTCCATAGTGTAGTGGTTATCGCACTCGCCTAACACGTGATAGTTCCCTGGTTCGAAACCAGGAGGAAACATTCTGAATACACTCTTTGAGTTAAAAAAAACACCCTTTTTTACAGCAATTCGAAACTAACTACTTTGACTTTGGCTCTTTCACATTGTTGCAGTAGTCAGCTGTTTCTACACTGTAGTGGTTTTTGCATTCACCTCAAACTAGAAAGGTCACCGATTCGATACCAGGTTTCTAACAACAACAACTGGTGTCACCTTCTAGCTGATCATATTCTGCCTTTTGTTAGTTTTCGAAACTACCCAACTACTTTGTTTGTGGCGCTTTCATAGTGAAACAACAGTCAGCTGTTTCCAAATTAGGGTGATGATATCATTTGCCTCACAGGAGAAAGGTCCCTGATTTGGCACTGGGTGGAAGCATCCCATTGGTTTCACATTTGAACTGAAAAAATGAGTTTTTCGGAACGATTCTTAACTACCTGATCAATTTGTCTGTCGCTCTTTCATATTTTTGACATATCAGCTGTTTCGATAGTGTAGTAGTTATCACGCTCGCCTCACACGCGATAGGTCCCTGGTTCGAAACCAGGTGGAAACATTCTGAATACCCTTTTTGATTTAAAAAAACACCATTTTTTACAGCAATTCGAAACTAACTACTTTGAGTTTGGCTCGTTCACATTGTTGCAGTAGTCAGCTGTTTCTACACTGTAGTGGTTTTTGCATTCACCTCAAACTAGAAAGGTCACCGATTCGATACTAGGTTTCTAACAATAACAACTGGTGTCACCTTCTAGCTGATCATATTCTGCCTTTTGTTAGTTTTCGAAACTACCCAACTACTTTGTTTGTGGCGCTTTCATAGTGAAACAACAGTCAGTTGTTTCCAAAGTAGGGTGATGATATCATTTGCCTCACAGGAGAAAGGTCCCTGATTTGGCACAGGGTGGAAGCATCCCATTGGTTTCACATTTGAACTGAAAAAATGAGTTTTTCGGAACGATTCTTAACTACCTGATCAATTTGTCTGTGGCTCTTTCATATTTTTGACATATCAGCTGTTTCCATAGTGTAGTGGTTATCACGATCGCCTTACACGCGATAGGTCCCTGGTTCGAAACCAGGTGGAAACAATCTGAATACCCTCATGATTTAAAAAAACACCCTTTTTTACAGCGATTCGAAACTAACTACTTTGAGTTTGGCTCTTTCATATTGTTGCAGCAGTCAGCTGTTTCTACACTGTAGTGGTTAACACATTTACCTTAAACTAAAAAGGTCACCGATTCGATACCAAGTTGCAACAAAAACGACTGGTGTCACCTTCTAGCTGATCATATTCTGCCTTTTGTTAGTTTTCGAAACTACCCAACTACTTTGTTTGTGGCGCTTTCATAGTGAAACAACAGTCAGTTGTTTCCAAAGTAGGGTGATGATATCATTTGCCTCACAGGAGAAAGGTCCCTGATTTGGCACAGGGTGGAAGCATCCCATTGGTTTCACATTTGAACTGAAAAAATGAGTTTTTCGGACCGATTCTTAACTACCTGATCAATTTGTCTGTGTCTCTTCCATATTTTTGACATATCAGCTGTTTCCATAGTGTATTGGTTATCACACTCGTCTAACACGCAATAGGTCCCTGGTTCGAAACCAGGTGGAAACATTCTGAATACCCTTTTTGATTTAAAAAAACACCCTTTTTTACAGCAATTCGAAACTAACTACTTTGAGTTTGGCTCTTTCACATTGTTGCAGTAGTCAGCTGTTTCTACACTGTAGTGGTTTTCACATTCACCTCAAACTAGAAAGGTCACCGATTCGATACCAGGTTTCTAACAATAACAACTGGTGTCACCTTCTAGCTGATCATATTCTGCCTTTTGTTAGTTTTCGAAACTACCCAACTACTTTGTTTGTGGCGCTTTCATAGTGAAACAACAGTTAGCTGTTTCCAAATTAGGGTGATGATATCATTTGCCTCACAGGAGAAAGGTCCCTGATTTGGCACTGGGTGGAAGCATCCCATTGGTTTCACATTTGAACTGAAAAAATGAGTTTTTCGGAACGATTCTTAACTACCTGATATATTTGTCTGTGGCTCTTTCATATTTTTGACATATCAGCTGTTTCCATAGTGTAGTGGTTATCACACTCGCCTAACACGCGATAGGTCCCTGGTTCGAAACCAGGTGGAAACATTCTGAATACACTTTTTGAGTTGAAAAAACACCCTTTTTTCCAGCAATTTGAAACTAACTACTTTGAGTTTGGCTCGTTCACATTGTTGCAGTAGTCAGCTGTTTCTACACTGTAGTGGTTTTTGCATTAACCTCAAACTAGAAAGGTCACCGATTCGATACCAGGTTTCTAACAATAACAACTGGTGTCACCTTCTAGCTGATCATATTCTGCCTTTTGTTAGTTTTCGAAACTACCCAACTACTTTGTTTGTGGCGCTTTCATAGTGAAACAACAGTCAGCTGTTTCCAAATTAGGGTGATGATATCATTTGCCTCACAGGAGAAAGGTCCCTGATTTGGCACTGGGTGGAAGCATCCCATTGGTTTCACATTTGAACTGAAAAAATGAGTTTTTCGGAACGATTCTTAACTACCTGATCAATTTGTCTGTGGCTCTTTCATATTTTTAACATATCAGCTGTTTCCATAGTGTAGTGGTTATCACGATTGCCTTACATGCGATAGGTCCCTGGTTCGAAACCAGGTGGAAACATTCTGAATACCCTTTTTGATTTAAAAAAACACCCTTTTTTACAGCAATTCGAAACTAACTACTTTGGGTTTGGCTCTTTCACATTGTTGCAGTAGTCAGCTGTTTCTACACTGTAGTGGTTTTCACATTCACCTCAAACTAGAAAGGTCACCGATTCGATACCAGTTTTCTAACAATAACAACTGGTGTCACCTTCTAGCTGATCATATTCTGCCTTTTGTTGCTTTTCGAAACGACCCAACTACTTTGTTTGTGGCGCTTTCATAGTAAAACAACAGTCAGCTGTTTCCAAATTAGGGTGATGATATCATTTGCCTCACAGGAGAAAGGTCCCTGATTTGGCACTGGGTGGAAGCATCCCATTGGTTTCACATTTGAACTGAAAAAATGAGTTTTTCGGAACGATTCTTAACTACCTGATCAATTTGTCTGTGGCTCTTTCATATTTTTGACATATCAGCTGTTTCCATAGTGTAGTGGTTATCACACTCGCCTAACACGCGATAGGTCCCTGGTTCGAAACCAGGGGGAAACATTCTGAATACACTTTTTGAGTAAAAAAACACCCTTTTTTACAGCAATTCGAAACTAACTACTTTGGGTTTGGCTCTTTCACATTGTTGCAGTAGTCAGCTGTTTCTACACTGTAGTGGTTTTTGCATTCACCTCAAACTAGAAAGGTCACCGATTCGATACCAGGTTGCAACAATAACCACTGGTGTCACCTTCTAGCTGATCATATTCTGCCTTTTGTTAGTTTTCGAAACTACCCAACTACTTTGTTTGTGGCGCTTTCATAGTGAAACAACAGTCAGCTGTTTCCAAATTAGGGTGATGATATCATTTGCCTCACAGGAGAAAGGTCCCTGATTTGGCACTGGGTGGAAGCATCCCATTGGTTTCACATTTGAACTGAAAAAATGAGTTTTTCGGAACGATTCTTAACTACCTGATCAATTTGTCTGTGGCTCTTTCATATTTTTGACATATCAGCTGTTTCCATAGTGCAGTGGTTATCACATTCGCCTAACACGCGATAGGTCCCTGGTTCGAAACCAGGTGGAAACATTCTGAATACCCTTTTTGATTTAAAAAAAAACACCCTTTTTTACAGCAATTCGAAACTAACTACTTTGAGTTTGGCTCTTTCACATTGTTGCAGTAGTCAGCTGTTTCTACACTGTAGTGGTTTTCGCATTCACCTCAAACTAGAAAGGTCACCGATTCGATACCAGGTTTCTAACAATAACAACTGGTGTCACTTTCTAGCTGATCATATTCTGCCTTTTGTTAGTTTTCGAAACTACCCAACTACTTTGTTTGTGGCGCTTTCATAGTGAAACAACAGTCAGCTGTTTCCAAATTAGGGTGATGATATCATTTGCCTCACAGGAGAAAGGTCCCTGATTTGGCACTGGGTGGAAGCATCCCATTGGTTTCACATTTGAACTGAAAAAATGAGTTTTTCGGAACGATTCTTAACTACCTGATCAATTTGTCTGTGGCTCTTTCATATTTTTGACATATCAGCTGTTTCCATAGTGCAGTGGTTATCACACTCGCCTAACACGCGATAGGTCCCTGGTTCGAAACCAGGTGGAAACATTCTGAATACACTTTTTGAGTAAAAAAACACTTTTTTACAGCAATTCGAAACTAACTACTTTGAGTTTGGCTCTTTCACATTGTTGCAGTAGTCAGCTGTCTCTACACTGTAGTGGTTTTCACATTCACCTTAAACTAGAAAGGTCACCGATTCGATACCAGGTTGCAACAATAACCACTGGTGTCACCTTCTAGCTGATCATATTCTGCCTTTTGTTAGTTTTCGAAACTACCCAACTATTATGTTTGTGGCGCTTTCATAGTGAAACAACAGTCAGCTGTTTCCAAATTAGGGTGATGATCACATTTGCCTCACAGGAGAAAGGTCCCTGATTTGGCACTGGGTGGAAGCATCCCATTGGTTTCACATTTGAACTGAAAAAATGAGTTTTTTCGGAATGATTCTTACCTACCTGATCAATTTGTCTGTCGCTCTTTCATATTTTTCACATATCAGCTGTTTCCATAGTGTAGTGGTTATCACGTTCGCGTCACACCAATAGGTCCCTGGTTCGAAACCAGGAGGAAACATTCTGAATACCCTTTTTGATTTAAAAAAACTCCCTTTTTTACAGCGATTCGAAACTAACTACTTTGAGTTTGGCTCTTTCACATTGTTGCAGTACTCAGCTGTTTCTACACTGTAGTAGTTTTCACATTCACCTTAAACTAGAACGGTCACCGATCCGATACCAGGTTTCTAACAATAACAACTGGTGTCACCTTCTAGCTGATCATATTCTGCCTTTTGTTAGTTTTCGAAACTACCCAACTACTTTGTTTGTGGCGCTTTCATAGTGAAACAACAGTCAGCTGTTTCCAAATTAGGGTGATGATATCATTTGCCTCACAGGAGAAAGGTCCCTGATTTGGCACTGGGTGGAAGCATCCCATTGGTTTCACATTTGAACTGAAAAAATGAGTTTTTCGGAACGATTCTTAACTACCTGATCAATTTGTCTGTGGCTCTTTCATATTTTTGACATATCACCAGTTTCCATAGTGTAGTGGTTATCACGATCGCCTCACATGCGATAGGTCCCTGGTTCGAAACCAGGTGGAAACATTCTGAATACCCTTTATTATTTAAAAAAAACTCCCTTTTTTACAGCGATTCGAAATTAAATATTTTGAGTTTGGCTCTTTCATATTGTTGCAGCAGTCAGCTGTTTCTACACTGTAGTGGTTATCACATTCACCTTAAACTAGAAAGGTCACCGATTCGATACCAGGTTGCAACAATAACAACTGGTGTCACCTTCTAGCTGATCATATTCTGCCTTTTGTTACTTTTCGAAACGACCCAACTACTTTGTTTGTGGCGGTTTCATAGTGAAACAACAGTCAGCTGTTTCCAAATTAGGGTGATGATATCATTTGCCTCACAGGAGAAAGGTCCCTGATTTGGCACTGGGTGGAAGCATCCCATTGGTTTCACATTTGAACTGAAAAAATGAGTTTTTCGGAACGATTCTTAACTACCTGATCAATTTGTCTGTGGCTCTTTCATATTTTTGTCATATCAGCTCTTTCCATAGTGTAGTGGTTATCACACTTGCCTAACATGCGATAGGTCCCTGGTTCGAAACCAGGTGGAAACAATCTGAATACCCTTTTTGATTTAAAAAAAAACACCCTTTTTTACAGCAATTCGAAACTAACTACTTTGAGTTTGGCTCTTTCACATTGTTGCAGTAGTCAGCTGTTTCTACACTGTTTTGGTTTTTGCATTCACCTCAAACTAGAAAGGTCACCGATTCGATACCAGGTTGCAACAATAACCACTGGTGTCACCTTCTAGCTGATCATATTCTGCCTTTTGTTAGTTTTCGAAACTACCCAACTATTATGTTTGTGGCGCTTTCATAGTGAAACAACAGTCAGCTGTTTCCAAATTAGGGTGATGATCACATTTGCCTCACAGGAGAAAGGTCCCTGATTTGGCACTGGGTGGAAGCATCCCATTGGTTTCACATTTGAACTGAAAAAATGAGTTTTTCGGAACGATTCTTAACTACCTGATCAATTTGTCTGTGGCTCTTTCATATTTTTGACATATCAGCTGTTTCCATAGTGCAGTGGTTATCACATTCGCCTAACACGCGATAGGTCCCTGGTTCGAAACCAGGTGGAAACATTCTGAATACCCTTTTTGATTTAAAAAAAAACACCCTTTTTTACAGCAATTCGAAACTAACTACTTTGAGTTTGGCTCTTTCACATTGTTGCAGTAGTCAGCTGTTTCTACACTGTAGTGGTTTTCGCATTCACCTCAAACTAGAAAGGTCACCGATTCGATACCAGGTTTCTAACAATAACAACTGGTGTCACTTTCTAGCTGATCATATTCTGCCTTTTGTTAGTTTTCGAAACTACCCAACTACTTTGTTTGTGGCGCTTTCATAGTGAAACAACAGTCAGCTGTTTCCAAATTAGGGTGATGATATCATTTGCCTCACAGGAGAAAGGTCCCTGATTTGGCACTGGGTGGAAGCATCCCATTGGTTTCACATTTGAACTGAAAAAATGAGTTTTTCGGAACGATTCTTAACTACCTGATCAATTTGTCTGTGGCTCTTTCATATTTTTGACATATCAGCTGTTTCCATAGTGCAGTGGTTATCACACTCGCCTAACACGCGATAGGTCCCTGGTTCGAAACCAGGTGGAAACATTCTGAATACACTTTTTGAGTAAAAAAACACTTTTTTACAGCAATTCGAAACTAACTACTTTGAGTTTGGCTCTTTCACATTGTTGCAGTAGTCAGCTGTCTCTACACTGTAGTGGTTTTCACATTCACCTTAAACTAGAAAGGTCACCGATTCGATACCAGGTTGCAACAATAACCACTGGTGTCACCTTCTAGCTGATCATATTCTGCCTTTTGTTAGTTTTCGAAACTACCCAACTATTATGTTTGTGGCGCTTTCATAGTGAAACAACAGTCAGCTGTTTCCAAATTAGGGTGATGATCACATTTGCCTCACAGGAGAAAGGTCCCTGATTTGGCACTGGGTGGAAGCATCCCATTGGTTTCACATTTGAACTGAAAAAATGAGTTTTTTCGGAATGATTCTTACCTACCTGATCAATTTGTCTGTCGCTCTTTCATATTTTTCACATATCAGCTGTTTCCATAGTGTAGTGGTTATCACGTTCGCGTCACACCAATAGGTCCCTGGTTCGAAACCAGGAGGAAACATTCTGAATACCCTTTTTGATTTAAAAAAACTCCCTTTTTTACAGCGATTCGAAACTAACTACTTTGAGTTTGGCTCTTTCACATTGTTGCAGTACTCAGCTGTTTCTACACTGTAGTAGTTTTCACATTCACCTTAAACTAGAACGGTCACCGATCCGATACCAGGTTTCTAACAATAACAACTGGTGTCACCTTCTAGCTGATCATATTCTGCCTTTTGTTAGTTTTCGAAACTACCCAACTACTTTGTTTGTGGCGCTTTCATAGTGAAACAACAGTCAGCTGTTTCCAAATTAGGGTGATGATATCATTTGCCTCACAGGAGAAAGGTCCCTGATTTGGCACTGGGTGGAAGCATCCCATTGGTTTCACATTTGAACTGAAAAAATGAGTTTTTCGGAACGATTCTTAACTACCTGATCAATTTGTCTGTGGCTCTTTCATATTTTTGACATATCACCAGTTTCCATAGTGTAGTGGTTATCACGATCGCCTCACATGCGATAGGTCCCTGGTTCGAAACCAGGTGGAAACATTCTGAATACCCTTTATTATTTAAAAAAAACTCCCTTTTTTACAGCGATTCGAAATTAAATATTTTGAGTTTGGCTCTTTCATATTGTTGCAGCAGTCAGCTGTTTCTACACTGTAGTGGTTATCACATTCACCTTAAACTAGAAAGGTCACCGATTCGATACCAGGTTGCAACAATAACAACTGGTGTCACCTTCTAGCTGATCATATTCTGCCTTTTGTTACTTTTCGAAACGACCCAACTACTTTGTTTGTGGCGGTTTCATAGTGAAACAACAGTCAGCTGTTTCCAAATTAGGGTGATGATATCATTTGCCTCACAGGAGAAAGGTCCCTGATTTGGCACTGGGTGGAAGCATCCCATTGGTTTCACATTTGAACTGAAAAAATGAGTTTTTCGGAACGATTCTTAACTACCTGATCAATTTGTCTGTGGCTCTTTCATATTTTTGTCATATCAGCTCTTTCCATAGTGTAGTGGTTATCACACTTGCCTAACATGCGATAGGTCCCTGGTTCGAAACCAGGTGGAAACAATCTGAATACCCTTTTTGATTTAAAAAAAAACACCCTTTTTTACAGCAATTCGAAACTAACTACTTTGAGTTTGGCTCTTTCACATTGTTGCAGTAGTCAGCTGTTTCTACACTGTTTTGGTTTTTGCATTCACCTCAAACTAGAAAGGTCACCGATTCGATACCAGGTTGCAACAATAACCACTGGTGTCACCTTCTAGCTGATCATATTCTGCCTTTTGTTAGTTTTCGAAACTACCCAACTATTATGTTTGTGGCGCTTTCATAGTGAAACAACAGTCAGCTGTTTCCAAATTAGGGTGATGATCACATTTGCCTCACAGGAGAAAGGTCCCTGATTTGGCACTGGGTGGAAGCATCCCATTGGTTTCACATTTGAACTGAAAAAATGAGTTTTTCGGAACGATTCTTAACTACCTGATCAATTTGTCTGTGGCTCTTTCATATTTTTGACATATCAGCTGTTTCCATAGTGTAGTGGTTATCACACTCGCCTAACACGCGATAGGTCCCTGGTTCGAAACCAGGGGGAAACATTCTGAATACACTTTTTGAGTAAAAAAACACCCTTTTTTACAGCAATTCGAAACTAACTACTTTGAGTTTGGCTCTTTCACATTGTTGCAGTAGTCAGCTGTCTCTACACTGTAGTGGTTTTCACATTCACCTTAAACTAGAAAGGTCACCGATTCGATACCAGGTTGCAACAATAACCACTGTTGTCACCTTCTAGCTGATCATATTCTGCCTTTTGTTAGTTTTCGAAACTACCCAACTATTATGTTTGTGGCGCTTTCATAGTGAAACAACAGTCAGCTGTTTCCAAATTAGGGTGATGATCACATTTGCCTCACAGGAGAAAGGTCCCTGATTTGGCACTGGGTGGAAGCATCCCATTGGTTTCACATTTGAACTGAAAAAATGAGTTTTTCGGAACGATTCTTAACTACCTGATCAATCTGTCTGTGGCTCTTTCATATATTTGACATATCAGCTGTTTCCATAGTGTAGTGGTTATCACACTCGCCTAACACGCGCTAGGTCCCTGGTTCGAAACCAGGTGGAAACATTCTGAATACCCTTTTTGATTTAAAAAAAAACACCCTTTTTTACAGCAATTCGAAACTAACTACTTTGAGTTTGGCTCTTTCACATTGTTGCAGTAGTCAGCTGTTTCTACACTGTAGTGGTTTTTGCATTCACCTCAAACTAGAAAGGTCACCGATTCGATACCAGGTTGCAACAATAACCACTGGTGTCACCTTCTAGCTGATCATATTCTGCCTTTTGTTAGTTTTCGAAACTACCCAACTACTTTGTTTGTGGCGCTTTCATAGTGAAACAACAGTCAGCTGTTTCCAAATTAGGGTGATGATATCATTTGCCTCACAGGAGAAAGGTCCCTGATTTGGCACTGGGTGGAAGCATCCCATTGGTTTCACATTTGAACTGAAAAAATGAGTTTTTCGGAACGATTCTTAACTACCTGATCAATTTGTCTGTGGCTCTTTCATATTTTTAACATATCAGCTGTTTCCATAGTGTAGTGGTTATCACAATTGCCTTACATGCGATAGGTCCCTGGTTCGAAACCAGGTGGAAACATTCTGAATACCCTTTTTGATTTAAAAAAACACCCTTTTTTACAGCAATTCGAAACTAACTACTTTGGGTTTGGCTCTTTCACATTGTTGCAGTAGTCAGCTGTTTCTACACTGTAGTGGTTTTCACATTCACCTCAAACTAGAAAGGTCACCGATTCGATACCAGTTTTCTAACAATAACAACTGGTGTCACCTTCTAGCTGATCATATTCTGCCTTTTGTTGCTTTTCGAAACGACCCAACTACTTTGTTTGTGGCGCTTTCATAGTAAAACAACAGTCAGCTGTTTCCAAATTAGGGTGATGATATCATTTGCCTCACAGGGGAAAGGTCCCTGATTTGGCACTGGGTGGAAGCATCCCATTGGTTTCACATTTGAACTGAAAAAATGAGTTTTTCGGAACGATTCTTAACTACCTGATCAATTTGTCTGTGGCTCTTTCATATTTTTGACATATCAGCTGTTTCCATAGTGTAGTGGTTATCACACTTGCCTAACACGCGATAGGTCCCTGGTTCGAAACCAGGTGGAAACATTCTGAATACACTTTTTGAGTTAAAAAAACACCCTTTTTTACAGCAATTCGAAACTAACTACTTTGAGTTTGGCTCTTTCACATTGTTGCAGTAGTCAGCTGTTTCTACACTGTAGTGGTTTTTGCATTCACCTCAAACTAGAAAGGTCACCGATTCGATACCAGGTTTCTAACAATAACAACTGGTGTCACTTTCTAGCTGATCATATTCTGCCTTTTGTTAGTTTTCGAAACTACCCAACTACTTTGTTTGTGGCGCTTTCATAGTGAAACAACAGTCAGCTGTTTCCAAATTAGGGTGATGATATCATTTGCCTCACACGAGAAAGGTCCCTGATTTGGCACTGGGTGGAAGCATCCCATTGGTTTCACATTTGAACTGAAAAAATGAGTTTTTCGGAACGATTCTTAACTACCTGATCAATCTGTCTGTGGCTCTTTCATATATTTGACATATCAGATGTTTCCATAGTGTAGTGGTTATCACACTCGCCTAACACGCGCTAGGTCCCTGGTTCGAAACCAGGTGGAAACATTCTGAATACCCTTTTTGATTTAAAAAAAAACACCCTTTTTTACAGCAATTCGAAACTAACTACTTTGAGTTTGGCTCTTTCACATTGTTGCAGTAGTCAGCTGTTTCTACACTGTAGTGGTTTTCACATTCACCTCAAACTAGAAAGGTCACCGATTCGATACCAGTTTTCTAACAATAACAACTGGTGTCACCTTCTAGCTGATCATATTCTGCCTTTTGTTACTTTTCGAAACGACCCAACTACTTTGTTTGTGGCGCTTTCATAGTGAAACAACAGTCAGCTGTTTCCAAATTAGGGTGATGATATCATTTGCCTCACAGGAGAAAGGTCCCTGATTTGGCACTGGGTGGAAGCATCCCATTGGTTTCACATTTGAACTGAAAAAATGAGTTTTTCGGAACGATTCTTAACTACCTGATCAATTTGTCTGTGGCTCTTTCATATTTTTGACATATCAGCTGTTTCCATAGTGCAGTGGTTATCACACTCGCCTAACACGCGATAGGTCCCTGGTTCGAAACCAGGTGGAAACATTCTGAATACACTTTTTGAGTAAAAAAACACTTTTTTACAGCAATTCGAAACTAACTACTTTGAGTTTGGCTCTTTCACATTGTTGCAGTAGTCAGCTGTTTCTACACTGTAGTGGTTTTCACTTCACCTCTAACTAGAAAGGTCACCGATTCGATACCAGGTTGCAACAATAACCACTGGTGTCACCTTCTAGCTGATCATATTCTGCCTTTTGTTAGTTTTCGAAACTACCCAACTATTATGTTTGTGGCGCTTTCATAGTGAAACAACAGTCAGCTGTTTCCAAATTAGGGTGATGATATCATTTGCCTCACAGGAGAAAGGTCCCTGATTTGGCACTGGGTGGAAGAATCCCATTGGTTTCACATTTGAACTGAAAAAATGAGTTTTTCGGAACGATTCTTAACTACCTGATCAATTTGTCTGTGGCTCTTTCATATTTTTGACATATCAGCTGTTTCCATAGTGTAGTGGTTATCACACTTGCCTAACATGCGATAGGTCCCGGGTTTGAAACCAGGTGGAAACATTCTGAATACCCTTTTTGATTTAAAAAAAAACACCCTTTTTTACAGCAATTCGAAACTAACTACTTTGAGTTTGGCTCTTTCACATTGTTGCAGTAGTCAGCTGTTTCTACACTGTAGTGGTTTTCACATTCACCTCAAACTAGAAAGGTCACCGATTCGATACCAGGTTTCTAACAATAACAACTGGTGTCACCTTCTAGCTGATCATATTCTGCCTTTTGTTACTTTTCGAAACGACCCAACTACTTTGTTTGTGGCGCTTTCATAGTAAAACAACAGTCAGCTGTTTCCAAATTAGGGTGATGATCACATTTGCCTCACAGGAGAAAGGTCCCTGATTTGGCACTGGGTGGAAGCATCCCATTGGTTTCACATTTGAACTGAAAAAATGAGTTTTTCGGAACGATTCTTAACTACCTCATCAATTTGTCTGTGGCTCCTTCATATTTTTGACATATCAGCTGTTTCCATAGTGTAGTGGTTATCACTCTTGCCTAACACGCGATAGGTCCCTGGTTCGAAACCAGGTGGAAACATTCTGAATACACTTTTAGAGTTAAAAAAACACCCTTTTTTACAGCAATTCGAAACTAACTACTTTGAGTTTGGCTCTTTCACATTGTTGCAGTAGTCAGCTGTTTCTACACTGTAGTGGTTTTTGCATTCACCTCAAACTAGAAAGGTCACCGATTCGATACCAGGTTGCAACAATAACCACTGGTGTCACCTTCTAGCTGATCATATTCTGCCTTTTGTTAGTTTTCGAAACTACCCAACTACTTTGTTTGTGGCGCTTTCATAGTGAAACAACAGTCAGCTGTTTCCAAATTAGGGTGATGATATCATTTGCCTCACAGGAGAAAGGTCCCTGATTTGGCACTGGGTGGAAGCATCCCATTGGTTTCACATTTGAACTGAAAAAATGAGTTTTTCGGAACGATTCTTAACTACCTGATCAATTTGTCTGTGGCTCTTTCATATTTTTAACATATCAGCTGTTTCCATAGTGTAGTGGTTATCACGATTGCCTTACATGCGATAGGTCCCTGGTTCGAAACCAGGTGGAAACATTCTGAATACCCTTTTTGATTTAAAAAAACACCCTTTTTTACAGCAATTCGAAACTAACTACTTTGGGTTTGGCTCTTTCACATTGTTGCAGTAGTCAGCTGTTTCTACACTGTAGTGGTTTTCACATTCACCTCAAACTAGAAAGGTCACCGATTCGATACCAGTTTTCTAACAATAACAACTGGTGTCACCTTCTAGCTGATCATATTCTGCCTTTTGTTGCTTTTCGAAACGACCCAACTACTTTGTTTGTGGCGCTTTCATAGTAAAACAACAGTCAGCTGTTTCCAAATTAGGGTGATGATATCATTTGCCTCACAGGAGAAAGGTCCCTGATTTGGCACTGGGTGGAAGCATCCCATTGGTTTCACATTTGAACTGAAAAAATGAGTTTTTCGGAACGATTCTTAACTACCTGATCAATTTGTCTGTGGCTCTTTCATATTTTTGACATATCAGCTGTTTCCATAGTGTAGTGGTTATCACACTCGCCTAACATGCGATAGGTCCCTGGTTCGAAACCAGGGGGAAACATTCTGAATACACTTTTTGAGCAAAAAAACACCCTTTTTTACAGCAATTCGAAACTAACTACTTTGGGTTTGGCTCTTTCACATTGTTGCAGTAGTCAGCTGTTTCTACACTGTAGTGGTTTTCACATTCACCTCAAACTAGAAAGGTCACCGATTCGATACCAGTTTTCTAACAATAACAGCTGGTGTCACCTTCTAGCTGATCATATTCTGCCTTTTGTTGCTTTTCGAAACGACCCAACTACTTTGTTTGTGGCGCTTTCATAGTAAAACAACAGTCAGCTGTTTCCAAATTAGGGTGATGATATCATTTGCCTCACAGGAGAAAGGTCCCTGATTTGGCACTGGGTGGAAGCATCCCATTGCTTTCACATTTGAACTGAAAAAATGAGTTTTTCGGAACGATTCTTAACTACCTGATCAATTTGTCTGTGGCTCTTTCATATTTTTGACATATCAGCTGTTTCCATAGTGTAGTGGTTATCACACTCGCCTAACACGCGATAGGTCCCTGGTTCGAAACCAGGGGGAAACATTCTGAATACACTTTTTGAGTAAAAAAACACCCTTTTTTACAGCAATTCGAAACTAACTACTTTGAGTTTGGCTCTTTCACATTGTTGCAGTAGTCAGCTGTCTCTACACTGTAGTGGTTTTCACATTCACCTCAAACTAGAAAGGTCACCGATTCGATACCAGTTTTCTAACAATAACAACTGGTGTCACCTTCTAGCTGATCATATTCTGCCTTTTGTTACTTTTCGAAACGACCCAACTACTTTGTTTGTGGCGCTTTCATAGTGAAACAACAGTCAGCTGTTTCCAAATTAGGGTGATGATATCATTTGCCTCACAGGAGAAAGGTCCCTGATTTGGCACTGGGTGGAAGCATCCCATTGGTTTCACATTTGAACTGAAAAAATGAGTTTTTCGGAACGACTCTTAACTACCTGATCAATTTGTCTGTGGCTCTTTCATATTTTTGACATATCAGCTGTTTCCATAGTGTAGTGGTTATCACACTCGCCTAACACGCGCTAGGTCCCTGGTTCGAAACCAGGTGGAAACATTCTGAATACCCTTTTTGATTTAAAAAAAAACACCCTTTTTTACAGCAATTCGAAACTAACTACTTTGAGTTTGGCTCTTTCACATTGTTGCAGTAGTCAGCTGTTTCTACACTGTAGTGGTTTTCGCATTCACCTCAAACTAGAAAGGTCACCGATTCGATACCAGGTTTCTAACAATAACAACTGGTGTCACTTTCTAGCTGATCATATTCTGCCTTTTGTTAGTTTTCGAAACTACCCAACTACTTTGTTTGTGGCGCTTTCATAGTGAAACAACAGTCAGCTGTTTCCAAATTAGGGTGATGATATCATTTGCCTCACAGGAGAAAGGTCCCTGATTTGGCACTGGGTGGAAGCATCCCATTGGTTTCACATTTGAACTGAAAAAATGAGTTTTTCGGAACGATTCTTAACTACCTGATCAATTTGTCTGTGGCTCTTTCATATTTTTGACATATCAGCTGTTTCCATAGTGCAGTGGTTATCACACTCGCCTAACACGCGATAGGTCCCTGGTTCGAAACCAGGTGGAAACATTCTGAATACACTTTTTGAGTAAAAAAACACTTTTTTACAGCAATTCGAAACTAACTACTTTGAGTTTGGCTCTTTCACATTGTTGCAGTAGTCAGCTGTCTCTACACTGTAGTGGTTTTCACATTCACCTTAAACTAGAAAGGTCACCGATTCGATACCAGGTTGCAACAATAACCACTGGTGTCACCTTCTAGCTGATCATATTCTGCCTTTTGTTAGTTTTCGAAACTACCCAACTATTATGTTTGTGGCGCTTTCATAGTGAAACAACAGTCAGCTGTTTCCAAATTAGGGTGATGATCACATTTGCCTCACAGGAGAAAGGTCCCTGATTTGGCACTGGGTGGAAGCATCCCATTGGTTTCACATTTGAACTGAAAAAATGAGTTTTTTCGGAATGATTCTTACCTACCTGATCAATTTGTCTGTCGCTCTTTCATATTTTTGACATATCAGCTGTTTCCATAGTGTAGTGGTTATCACGTTCACGTCACACCAATAGGTCCCTGGTTCGAAACCAGGAGGAAACATTCTGAATACCCTTTTTGATTTAAAAAAACTCCCTTTTTTACAGCGATTCGAAACTAACTACTTTGAGTTTGGCTCTTTCACATTGTTGCAGTACTCAGCTTTTTCTACACTGTAGTAGTTTTCACATTCACCTTAAACTAGAACGGTCACCGATTCGATACCAGGTTTCTAACAATAACAACTGGTGTCACCTTCTAGCTGATCATATTCTGCCTTTTGTTAGTTTTCGAAACTACCCAACTACTTTGTTTGTGGCGCTTTCATAGTGAAACAACAGTCAGCTGTTTCCAAATTAGGGTGATGATATCATTTGCCTCACAGGAGAAAGGTCCCTGATTTGGCACTGGGTGGAAGCATCCCATTGGTTTCACATTTGAACTGAAAAAATGAGTTTTTCGGAACGATTCTTAACTACCTGATCAATTTGTCTGTGGCTCTTTCATATTTTTGACATATCAGCAGTTTCCATAGTGTAGTGGTTATCACGATCGCCTCACACGCGATAGGTCCCTGGTTCGAAACCAGGTGGAAACATTCTGAATACCCTTTATTATTTAAAAAAAACTCCCTTTTTTACAGCGATTCGAAATTAAATATTTTGAGTTTGGCTCTTTCATATTGTTGCAGCAGTCAGCTGTTTCTACACTGTAGTGGTTATCACATTCACCTTAAACTAGAAAGGTCACCGATTCGATACCAGGTTGCAACAATAACAACTGGTGTCACCTTCTAGCTGATCATATTCTGCCTTTTGTTACTTTTCGAAACGACCCAACTACTTTGTTTGTGGCGGTTTCATAGTGAAACAACAGTCAGCTGTTTCCAAATTAGGGTGATGATATCATTTGCCTCACAGGAGAAAGGTCCCTGATTTGGCACTGGGTGGAAGCATCCCATTGGTTTCACATTTGAACTGAAAAAATGAGTTTTTCGGAACGATTCTTAACTACCTGATCAATTTGTCTGTGGCTCTTTCATATTTTTGTCATATCAGCTGTTTCCATAGTGTAGTGGTTATCACACTTGCCTAACATGCGATAGGTCCCTGGTTCGAAACCAGGTGGAAACAATCTGAATACACTTTTTGATTTAAAAAAAAACACCCTTTTTTACAGCAATTCGAAACTAACTACTTTGAGTTTGGCTCTTTCACATTGTTGCAGTAGTCAGCTGTTTCTACACTGTTTTGGTTTTTGCATTCACCTCAAACTAGAAAGGTCACCGATTCGATACCAGGTTGCAACAATAACCACTGGTGTCACCTTCTAGCTGATCATATTCTGCCTTTTGTTAGTTTTCGAAACTACCCAACTATTATGTTTGTGGCGCTTTCATAGTGAAACAACAGTCAGCTGTTTCCAAATTAGGGTGATGATATCATTTGCCTCACAGGAGAAAGGTCCCTGATTTGGCACTGGGTGGAAGCATCCCATTGGTTTCACATTTGAACTGAAAAAATGAGTTTTTCGGAACGATTCTTAACTACCTGATCAATTTGTCTGTGGCTCTTTCATATTTTTGACATATCAGCTGTTTCCATAGTGTAGTGGTTATCACACTCGCCTAATACGCGATAGGTCCCTGGTTCGAAACCAGGGGGAAACATTCTGAATACACTTTTTGAGTAAAAAAACACCCTTTTTTACAGCAATTCGAAACTAACTACTTTGAGTTTGGCTCTTTCACATTGTTGCAGTAGTCAGCTGTTTCTACACTGTAGTGGTTTTCACATTCACCTCAAACTAGAAAGGTCACCGATTCGATACCAGTTTTCTAACAATAACAACTGGTGTCACCTTCTAGCTGATCATATTCTGCCTTTTGTTACTTTTCGAAACGACCCAACTACTTTGTTTGTGGCGCTTTCATAGTGAAACAACAGTCAGCTGTTTCCAAATTAGGGTGATGATATCATTTGCCTCACAGGAGAAAGGTCCCTGATTTGGCACTGGGTGGAAGCATCCCATTGGTTTCACATTTGAACTGAAAAAATGAGTTTTTCGGAACGATTCTTAACTACCTGATCAATTTGTCTGTGGCTCTTTCATATTTTTGACATATCAGCTGTTTCCATAGTGCAGTGGTTATCACACTCGCCTAACACGCGATAGGTCCCTGGTTCGAAACCAGGTGGAAACATTCTGAATACACTTTTTGAGTAAAAAAACACTTTTTTACAGCAATTCGAAACTAACTACTTTGAGTTTGGCTCTTTCACATTGTTGCAGTAGTCAGCTGTTTCTACACTGTAGTGGTTTTCACATTCACCTCAAACTAGAAAGGTCACCGATTCGATACCAGGTTGCAACAATAACCACTGGTGTCACCTTCTAGCTGATCATATTCTGCCTTTTGTTAGTTTTCGAAACTACCCAACTATTATGTTTGTGGCGCTTTCATAGTGAAACAACAGTCAGCTGTTTCCAAATTAGGGTGATGATATCATTTGCCTCACAGGAGAAAGGTCCCTGATTTGGCACTGGGTGGAAGAATCCCATTGGTTTCACATTTGAACTGAAAAAATGAGTTTTTCGGAACGATTCTTAACTACCTGATCAATTTGTCTGTGGCTCTTTCATATTTTTGACATATCAGCTGTTTCCATAGTGTAGTGGTTATCACACTTGCCTAACATGCGATAGGTCCCTGGTTCGAAACCAGGTGGAAACATTCTGAATACCCTTTTTGATTTAAAAAAAAACACCCTTTTTTACAGCAATTCGAAACTAACTACTTTGAGTTTGGCTCTTTCACATTGTTGCAGTAGTCAGCTGTTTCTACACTGTAGTGGTTTTTGCATTCACCTCAAACTAGAAAGGTCACCGATTCGATACCAGGTTTCTAACAATAACAACTGGTGTCACCTTCTAGCTGATCATATTCTGCCTTTTGTTACTTTTCGAAACGACCCAACTACTTTGTTTGTGGCGCTTTCATAGTAAAACAACAGTCAGCTGTTTCCAAATTAGGGTGATGATCACATTTGCCTCACAGGAGAAAGGTCCCTGATTTGGCACTGGGTGGAAGCATCCCATTGGTTTCACATTTGAACTGAAAAAATGAGTTTTTCGGAACGATTCTTAACTACCTCATCAATTTGTCTGTGGCTCCTTCATATTTTTGACATATCAGCTGTTTCCATAGTGTAGTGGTTATCACTCTTGCCTAACACGCGATAGGTCCCTGGTTCGAAACCAGGTGGAAACATTCTGAATACACTTTTAGAGTTAAAAAAACACCCTTTTTTACAGCAATTCGAAACTAACTACTTTGAGTTTGGCTCTTTCACATTGTTGCAGTAGTCAGCTGTTTCTACACTGTAGTGGTTTTTGCATTCACCTCAAACTAGAAAGGTCACCGATTCGATACCAGGTTGCAACAATAACCACTGGTGTCACCTTCTAGCTGATCATATTCTGCCTTTTGTTAGTTTTCGAAACTACCCAACTACTTTGTTTGTGGCGCTTTCATAGTGAAACAACAGTCAGCTGTTTCCAAATTAGGGTGATGATATCATTTGCCTCACAGGAGAAAGGTCCCTGATTTGGCACTGGGTGGAAGCATCCCATTGGTTTCACATTTGAACTGAAAAAATGAGTTTTTCGGAACGATTCTTAACTACCTGATCAATTTGTCTGTGGCTCTTTCATATTTTTGACATATAAGCTGTTTCCATAGTGTAGTGGTTATCACGATCGCCTCACACGCGATAGGTCACTGGTTCGAAACCAGATGGAAACATTCTGAATACCCTTTTTGATTTAAAAAAACACCCTTTTTTACAGCAATTCGAAACTAACTACTTTGAGTTTGGCTCTTTCACATTGTTGCAGTAGTCAGCTGCTTCTACACTGTAGTGGTTTTCACATTCACCTCAAACTAGAAAGGTCACCGATTCGATACCAGGTTTCTAACAATAACAACTGGTGTCACCTTCTAGCTGATCATATTCTGCCTTTTGTTAGTTTTCGAAACTACCCAACTACTTTGTTTGTGGCGCTTTCATAGTGAAACAACAGTCAGCTGTTTCCAAATTAGGGTGATGATATCATTTGCCTCACAGGAGAAAGGTCCCTGATTTGGCACTGGGTGGAAGCATCCCATTGGTTTCACATTTGAACTGAAAAAATGAGTTTTTCGGAACGATTCTTAACTACCTGATCAATTTGTCTGTGGCTCTTTCATATTTTTGACATATCAGCTGTTTCCATAGTGTAGTGGTTATCACGGTCGCCTTACACGCAATAGGTCCCTGGTTCGAAACCAGGTGGAAACAATCTGAATACCCTTATGATTTAAAAAAACACCCTTTTTTACAGCGATTCGAAACTAACTACTTTGAGTTTGGCTCTTTCATATTGTTGCAGCAGTCAGCTGTTTCTACACTGTAGTGGTTAACACATTTACCTTAAACTAGAAAGGTCACAGATTCGATACCAAGTTGCAACAATAACGACTGGTGTCACCTTCTAGCTGATCATATTCTGCCTTTTGTTTGTTTTCGAAACTACCCAACTACTTTGTTTGTGGCGGTTTCATAGTGAAACAACAGTCAGCTGTTTCCAAATTAGGGTGATGATCACATTTGCCTCACAGGAGAAAGGTCCCTGATTTGGCACTGGGTGGAAGCATCCCATTGGTTTCACATTTGAACTGAAAAAATGAGTTTTTCGGAACGATTCTTAACTACCTGATCAATTTGTCTGTGGCTCTTTCATATTTTTGACATATCAGCAGTTTCCATAGTGTAGTGGTTATCACGATCGCCTCACACGCGATAGGTCCCTGGTTCGAAACCAGGTGGAAACATTCTGAATACCCTTTATTATTTAAAAAAAACTCCCTTTTTTACAGCGATTCGAAATTAAATATTTTGAGTTTGGCTCTTTCATATTGTTGCAGCAGTCAGCTGTTTCTACACTGTAGTGGTTATCACATTCACCTTAAACTAGAAAGGTCACCGATTCGATACCAGGTTGCAACAATAACAACTGGTGTCACCTTCTAGCTGATCATATTCTGCCTTTTGTTACTTTTCGAAACGACCCAACTACTTTGTTTGTGGCGGTTTCATAGTGAAACAACAGTCAGCTGTTTCCAAATTAGGGTGATGATATCATTTGCCTCACAGGAGAAAGGTCCCTGATTTGGCACTGGGTGGAAGCATCCCATTGGTTTCACATTTGAACTGAAAAAATGAGTTTTTCGGAACGATTCTTAACTACCTGATCAATTTGTCTGTGGCTCTTTCATATTTTTGTCATATCAGCTGTTTCCATAGTGTAGTGGTTATCACACTTGCCTAACATGCGATAGGTCCCTGGTTCGAAACCAGGTGGAAACAATCTGAATACCCTTTTTGATTTAAAAAAAAAACACCCTTTTTTACAGCAATTCGAAACTAACTACTTTGAGTTTGGCTCTTTCACATTGTTGCAGTAGTCAGCTGTTTCTACACTGTAGTGGTTTTCACATTCACCTCAAACTAGAAAGGTCACCGATTCGATACCAGGTTTCTAACAATAACAACTGGTGTCACCTTCTAGCTGATCATATTCTGCCTTTTGTTACTTTTCGAAACGACCCAACTACTTTGTTTGTGGCGCTTTCATAGTAAAACAACAGTCAGCTGTTTCCAAATTAGGGTGATGATCACATTTGCCTCACAGGAGAAAGGTCCCTGATTTGGCACTGGGTGGAAGCATCCCATTGGTTTCACATTTGAACTGAAAAAATGAGTTTTTCGGAACGATTCTTAACTACCTCATCAATTTGTCTGTGGCTCCTTCATATTTTTGACATATCAGCTGTTTCCATAGTGTAGTGGTTATCACTCTTGCCTAACACGCGATAGGTCCCTGGTTCGAAACCAGGTGGAAACATTCTGAATACACTTTTAGAGTTAAAAAAACACCCTTTTTTACAGCAATTCGAAACTAACTACTTTGAGTTTGGCTCTTTCACATTGTTGCAGTAGTCAGCTGTTTCTACACTGTAGTGGTTTTTGCATTCACCTCAAACTAGAAAGGTCACCGATTCGATACCAGGTTGCAACAATAACCACTGGTGTCACCTTCTAGCTGATCATATTCTGCCTTTTGTTAGTTTTCGAAACTACCCAACTACTTTGTTTGTGGCGCTTTCATAGTGAAACAACAGTCAGCTGTTTCCAAATTAGGGTGATGATATCATTTGCCTCACAGGAGAAAGGTCCCTGATTTGGCAGTGGGTGGAAGCATCCCATTGGTTTCACATTTGAACTGAAAAAATGAGTTTTTCGGAACGATTCTTAACTACCTGATCAATTTGTCTGTGGCTCTTTCATATTTTTGACATATAAGCTGTTTCCATAGTGTAGTGGTTATCACGATCGCCTCACACGCGATAGGTCACTGGTTCGAAACCAGATGGAAACATTCTGAATACCCTTTTTGATTTAAAAAAACACCCTTTTTTACAGCAATTCGAAACTAACTACTTTGAGTTTGGCTCTTTCACATTGTTGCAGTAGTCAGCTGCTTCTACACTGTAGTGGTTTTCACATTCACCTCAAACTAGAAAGGTCACCGATTCGATACCAGGTTTCTAACAATAACAACTGGTGTCACCTTCTAGCTGATCATATTCTGCCTTTTGTTAGTTTTCGAAACTACCCAACTACTTTGTTTGTGGCGCTTTCATAGTGAAACAACAGTCAGCTGTTTCCAAATTAGGGTGATGATATCATTTGCCTCACAGGAGAAAGGTCCCTGATTTGGCACTGGGTGGAAGCATCCCATTGGTTTCACATTTGAACTGAAAAAATGAGTTTTTCGGAACGATTCTTAACTACCTGATCAATTTGTCTGTGGCTCTTTCATATTTTTGACATATCAGCTGTTTCCATAGTGTAGTGGTTATCACGGTCGCCTTACACGCAATAGGTCCCTGGTTCGAAACCAGGTGGAAACAATCTGAATACCCTTATGATTTAAAAAAACACCCTTTTTTACAGCGATTCGAAACTAACTACTTTGAGTTTGGCTCTTTCATATTGTTGCAGCAGTCAGCTGTTTCTACACTGTAGTGGTTAACACATTTACCTTAAACTAGAAAGGTCACCGATTCGATACCAAGTTGCAACAATAACGACTGGTGTCACCTTCTAGCTGATCATATTCTGCCTTTTGTTTGTTTTCGAAACTACCCAACTACTTTGTTTGTGGCGCTTTCATAGTGAAACAACAGTCAGCTGTTTCCAAATTAGGGTGATGATATCATTTGCCTCACAGGAGAAAGGTCCCTGATTTGGCACTGGGTGGAAGCATCCCATTGGTTTCACATTTGAACTGAAAAAATGAGTTTTTCGGAACGATTCTTAACTACCTGATCAATTTGTCTGTGGCTCTTTCATATTTTTGACATATCAGCTGTTTCCATAGTGTAGTGGTTATCACGATCGCCTTACACGCGATAGGTCCCTGGTTCGAAACCAGGTGGAAATATTCTGTATACACTTTTTGAGTTAAAAAAAACACCCTTTTTTACAGCAATTCGAAACTAACTACTTTGAGTTTGGCTCTTTCACATTGTTGCAGTAGTCAGCTGTTTCTACACTGTAGTGGTTTTTGCATTCACCTCAAACTAGAAAGGTCACCGATTCGATACCAGGTTTCTAACAATAACAACTGGTGTCACTTTCTAGCTGATCATATTCTGCCTTTTGTTAGTTTTCGAAACTACCCAACTACTTTGTTTGTGGCGCTTTCATAGTGAAACAACAGTCAGCTGTTTCCAAATTAGGGTGATGATATCATTTGCCTCACAGGAGAAAGGTCCCTGATTTGGCACTGGGTGGAAGCATCCCATTGGTTTCACATTTGAACTGAAAAAATGAGTTTTTCGGAACGATTCTTAACTACCTGATCAATTTGTCTGTGGCTCTTTTATATTTTTGACATATCAGCAGTTTCCATAGTGTAGTGGTTATCACGATCGCCTCACACGCGATAGGTCCCTGGTTCGAAACCAGGTGGAAACATTCTGAATACCCTTTTTTATTTTAAAAAAACTCCCTTTTTACAGCGATTCGAAATTAACTATTTTGAGTTTGGCTCTTTCATATTGTTGCAGCAGTCAGCTGTTTCTACACTGTAGTGGTTATCACATTCACCTTAAACTAGAAAGGACACCGATTCGATACCAGGTTGCAACAATAACCACTGGTGTCACCTTCTAGCTGATCATATTCTGCCTTTTGTTAGTTTTCGAAACTACCCAACTACTTTGTTTGTGGCGCTTTCATAGTGAAACAACAGTCAGCTGTTTCCAAATTAGGGTGATGATATCATTTGCCTCACAGGAGAAAGGTCCCTGATTTGGCACTGGGTGGAAGCATCCCATTGGTTTCACATTTGAACTGAAAAAATGAGTTTTTCGGAACGATTCTTAACTACCTGATCAATTTGTCTGTGGCTCTTTCATATTTTTGACATATCAGCTGTTTCCATAGTGTAGTGGTTATCACGATTGCCTCACATGCGATAGGTCACTGGTTCGAAACCAGGTGGAAACATTCTGAATACCCTTTTTGATTTAAAAAAACACCCTTTTTTACAGCAATTCGAAACTAACTACTTTGAGTTTGGCTCTTTCACATTGTTGCAGTAGTCAGCTGCTTCTACACTGTAGTGGTTTTCACATTCACCTCAAACTAGAAAGGTCACCGATTCGATACCAGGTTTCTAACAATAACAACTGGTGTCACCTTCTAGCTGATCATATTCTGCCTTTTGTTAGTTTTCGAAACTACCCAACTACTTTGTTTGTGGCGCTTTCATAGTGAAACAACAGTCAGCTGTTTCCAAATTAGGGTGATGATATCATTTGCCTCACAGGAGAAAGGTCCCTGATTTGGCACTGGGTGGAAGCATCCCATTGGTTTCACATTTGAACTGAAAAAATGAGTTTTTCGGAACGATTCTTAACTACCTGATCAATTTGTCTGTGGCTCTTTCATATTTTTGACATATCAGCTGTTTCCATAGTGTAGTGGTTATCACGATCGCCTTACACGCGATAGGTCCCTGGTTCGAAACCAGGTGGAAACAATCTGAATACCCTTATGATTTAAAAAAACACCCTTTTTTACAGCGATTCGAAACTAACTACTTTGAGTTTGGCTCTTTCATATTGTTGCAGCAGTCAGCTGTTTCTACACTGTAGTGGTTAACACATTTACCTTAAACTAGAAAGGTCACCGATTCGATACCAAGTTGCAACAATAACGACTGGTGTCACCTTCTAGCTGATCATATTCTGCCTTTTGTTAGTTTTCGAAACTACCCAACTACTTTGTTTGTGGCGCTTTCATAGTGAAACAACAGTCAGCTGTTTCCAAATTAGGGTGATGATATCATTTGCCTCACAGGAGAAAGGTCCCTGATTTGGCACTGGGTGGAAGCATCCCATTGGTTTCACATTTGAACTGAAAAAATGAGTTTTTCGGAACGATTCTTAACTACCTCATCAATTTGTCTGTGGCTCCTTCATATTTTTGACATATCAGCTGTTTCCATAGTGTAGTGGTTATCACTCTTGCCTAACACGCGATAGGTCCCTGGTTCGAAACCAGGTGGAAACATTCTGAATACACTTTTAGAGTTAAAAAAACACCCTTTTTTACAGCAATTCGAAACTAACTACTTTGAGTTTGGCTCTTTCACATTGTTGCAGTAGTCAGCTGTTTCTACACTGTAGTGGTTTTTGCATTCACCTCAAACTAGAAAGGTCACCGATTCGATACCAGGTTGCAACAATAACCACTGGTGTCACCTTCTAGCTGATCATATTCTGCCTTTTGTTAGTTTTCGAAACTACCCAACTACTTTGTTTGTGGCGCTTTCATAGTGAAACAACAGTCAGCTGTTTCCAAATTAGGGTGATGATATCATTTGCCTCACAGGAGAAAGGTCCCTGATTTGGCACTGGGTGGAAGCATCCCATTGGTTTCACATTTGAACTGAAAAAATGAGTTTTTCGGAACGATTCTTAACTACCTGATCAATTTGTCTGTGGCTCTTTCATATTTTTGACATATCAGCTGTTTCCATAGTGTAGTGGTTATCACGATCGCCTCACACGCGATAGGTCACTGGTTCGAAACCAGATGGAAACATTCTGAATACCCTTTTTGATTTAAAAAAACACCCTTTTTTACAGCAATTCGAAACTAACTACTTTGAGTTTGGCTCTTTCACATTGTTGCAGTAGTCAGCTGTTTCTACACTGTAGTGGTTTTTGCATTCACCTCAAACTAGAAAGGTCACCGATTCGATACCAGGTTGCAACAATAACCACTGGTGTCACCTTCTAGCTGATCATATTCTGCCTTTTGTTAGTTTTCGAAACTACCCAACTACTTTGTTTGTGGCGCTTTCATAGTGAAACAACAGTCAGCTGTTTCCAAATTAGGGTGATGATATCATTTGCCTCACAGGAGAAAGGTCCCTGATTTGGCACTGGGTGGAAGCATCCCATTGGTTTCACATTTGAACTGAAAAAATGAGTTTTTCGGAACGATTCTTAACTACCTGATCAATTTGTCTGTGGCTCTTTCATATTTTTGACATATCAGCTGTTTCCATAGTGTAGTGGTTATCACGATCGCCTCACACGCGATAGGTCACTGGTTCGAAACCAGATGGAAACATTCTGAATACCCTTTTTGATTTAAAAAAACACCCTTTTTTACAGCAATTCGAAACTAACTACTTTGAGTTTGGCTCTTTCATATTGTTGCAGTAGTCAGCTGCTTCTACACTGTAGTGGTTTTCACATTCACCTCAAACTAGAAAGGTCACCGATTCGATACCAGGTTTCTAACAATAACAACTGGTGTCACCTTCTAGCTGATCATATTCTGCCTTTTGTTAGTTTTCGAAACTACCCAACTACTTTGTTTGTGGCGCTTTCATAGTGAAACAACAGTCAGCTGTTTCCAAATTAGGGTGATGATATCATTTGCCTCACAGGAGAAAGGTCCCTGATTTGGCACTGGGTGGAAGCATCCCATTGGTTTCACATTTGAACTGAAAAAATGAGTTTTTCGGAACGATTCTTAACTACCTGATCAATTTGTCTGTGGCTCTTTCATATTTTTGACATATCAGCTGTTTCCATAGTGTAGTGGTTATCACGGTCGCCTTACACGCAATAGGTCCCTGGTTCGAAACCAGGTGGAAACAATCTGAATACCCTTATGATTTAAAAAAACACCCTTTTTTACAGCGATTCGAAACTAACTACTTTGAGTTTGGCTCTTTCATATTGTTGCAGCAGTCAGCTGTTTCTACACTGTAGTGGTTAACACATTTACCTTAAACTAGAAAGGTCACCGATTCGATACCAAGTTGCAACAATAACGACTGGTGTCACCTTCTAGCTGATCATATTCTGCCTTTTGTTTGTTTTCGAAACTACCCAACTACTTTGTTTGTGGCGCTTTCATAGTGAAACAACAGTCAGCTGTTTCCAAATTAGGGTGATGATATCATTTGCCTCACAGGAGAAAGGTCCCTGATTTGGCACTGGGTGGAAGCATCCCATTGGTTTCACATTTGAACTGAAAAAATGAGTTTTTCGGAACGATTCTTAACTACCTGATCAATTTGTCTGTGGCTCTTTCATATTTTTGACATATCAGCTGTTTCCATAGTGTAGTGGTTATCACGATCGCCTTACACGCGATAGGTCCCTGGTTCGAAACCAGGTGGAAATATTCTGAATACACTTTTTGAGTTAAAAAAAACACCCTTTTTTACAGCAATTCGAAACTAACTACTTTGAGTTTGGCTCTTTCACATTGTTGCAGTAGTCAGCTGTTTCTACACTGTAGTGGTTTTTGCATTCACCTCAAACTAGAAAGGTCACCGATTCGATACTAGGTTTCTAACAATAACAACTGGTGTCACTTTCTAGCTGATCATATTCTGCCTTTTGTTAGATTTCGAAACTACCCAACTACTTTGTTTGTGGCGCTTTCATAGTGAAACAACAGTCAGCTGTTTCCAAATTAGGGTGATGATATCATTTGCCTCACAGGAGAAAGGTCCCTGATTTGGCACTGGGTGGAAGCATCCCATTCGTTTCACATTTGAACTGAAAAAATGAGTTTTTCGGAACGATTCTTAACTACCTGATCAATTTGTCTGTGGCTCTTTCATATTTTTGACATATTAGCTGTTTCCATAGTGTTGTGGTTATCGCACTCGCCTAACACGTGATAGGTCCCTGGTTCGAAACCAGGTGGAAACATTCTGAATACACTTTTTGAGTTAAAAAAAACACCCTTTTTTACAGCAATTCGAAACTAACTACTTTGACTTTGGCTCTTTCACATTGTTGCAGTAGTCAGCTGTTTCTACACTGTAGTGGTTTTTGCATTCACCTCAAACTAGAAAGGTCACCGATTCGATACCAGGTTTCTAACAATAACAACTGGTGTCACTTTCTAGCTGATCATATTCTGCCTTTTGTTAGTTTTCGAAACTACCCGACTACTTTGTTTGTGGCGCTTTCATAGTGAAACAACAGTCAGCTGTTTCCAAATTAGGGTGATGATATCATTTGCCTCACAGGAGAAAGGTCCCTGATTTGGCACTGGGTGGAAGCATCCCATTGGTTTCACATTTGAACTGAAAAAATGAGTTTTTCGGAACGATTCTTAACTACCTGATCAATTTGTCTGTGGCTCTTTTATATTTTTGACATATCAGCAGTTTCCATAGTGTAGTGGTTATCACGATCGCCTCACACGCGATAGGTCCCTGGTTCGAAACCAGGTGGAAACATTCTGAATACCCTTTTTTATTTAAAAAAAACTCCCTTTTTACAGCGATTCGAAATTAACTATTTTGAGTTTGGCTCTTTCATATTGTTGCAGCAGTCAGCTGTTTCTACACTGTAGTGGTTATCACATTCACCTTAAACTAGAAAGGACACCGATTCGATACCAGGTTGCAACAATAACCACTGGTGTCACCTTCTAGCTGATCATATTCTGCCTTTTGTTAGTTTTCGAAACTACCCAACTACTTTGTTTGTGGCGCTTTCATAGTGAAACAACAGTCAGCTGTTTCCAAATTAGGGTGATGATATCATTTGCCTCACAGGAGAAAGTTCCCTGATTTGGCACTGGGTGGAAGCATCCCATTGGTTTCACATTTGAACTGAAAAAATGAGTTTTTCGGAACGATTCTTAACTACCTGATCAATTTGTCTGTGGCTCTTTCATAATTTTGACGTATCAGCTGTTTCCATAGTGTAGTGGTTATCACGATTGCCTCACATGCGATAGGTCACTGGTTCGAAACCAGGTGGAAACATTCTGAATACCCTTTTTGATTTAAAAAAACACCCTTTTTTACAGCAATTCGAAACTAACTACTTTGAGTTTGGCTCTTTCACATTGTTGCAGTAGTCAGCTGCTTCTACACTGTAGTGGTTTTCACATTCACCTCAAACTAGAAAGGTCACCGATTCGATACCAGGTTTCTAACAATAACAACTGGTGTCACCTTCTAGCTGATCATATTCTGCCTTTTGTTAGTTTTCGAAACTACCCAACTACTTTGTTTGTGGCGCTTTCATAGTGAAACAACAGTCAGCTGTTTCCAAATTAGGGTGATGATATCATTTGCCTCACAGGAGAAAGGTCCCTGATTTGGCACTGGGTGGAAGCATCCCATTGGTTTCACATTTGAACTGAAAAAATGAGTTTTTCGGAACGATTCTTAACTACCTGATCAATTTGTCTGTGGCTCTTTCATATTTTTGACATATCAGCTGTTTCCATAGTGTAGTGGTTATCACGATCGCCTTACACGCGATAGGTCCCTGGTTCGAAACCAGGTGGAAACAATCTGAATACCCTTATGATTTAAAAAACCACCCTTTTTTACAGCGATTCGAAACTAACTACTTTGAGTTTGGCTCTTTCATATTGTTGCAGCAGTCAGCTGTTTCTACACTGTAGTGGTTAACACATTTACCTTAAACTAGAAAGGTCACCGATTCGATACCAAGTTGCAACAATAACGACTGGTGTCACCTTCTAGCTGATCATATTCTGCCTTTTGTTAGTTTTCGAAACTACCCAACTACTTTGTTTGTGGCGCTTTCATAGTGAAACAACAGTCAGCTGTTTCCAAATTAGGGTGATGATATCATTTGCCTCACAGGAGAAAGGTCCCTGATTTGGCACTGGGTGGAAGCATCCCATTGGTTTCACATTTGAACTGAAAAAATGAGTTTTTCGGAACGATTCTTAACTACCTGATCAATTTGTCTGTGGCTCTTTCATATTTTTGACATATCAGCTGATTCCATAGTGTAGTGGTTATCACGGTCGCCTTACACGCAATAGGTCCCTGGTTCGAAACCAGGTGGAAACAATCTGAATACCCTTATGATTTAAAAAAACACCCTTTTTTACAGCGATTCGAAACTAACTACTTTGAGTTTGGCTCTTTCATATTGTTGCAGCAGTCAGCTGTTTCTACACTGTAGTGGTTAACACATTTACCTTAAACTAGAAAGGTCACCGATTCGATACCAAGTTGCAACAATAACGACTGGTGTCACCTTCTAGCTGATCATATTCTGCCTTTTGTTTGTTTTCGAAACTACCCAACTACTTTGTTTGTGGCGCTTTCATAGTGAAACAACAGTCAGCTGTTTCCAAATTAGGGTGATGATATCATTTGCCTCACAGGAGAAAGGTCCCTGATTTGGCACTGGGTGGAAGCATCCCATTGGTTTCACATTTGAACTGAAAAAATGAGTTTTTCGGAACGATTCTTAACTACCTGATCAATTTGTCTGTGGCTCTTTCATATTTTTGACATATCAGCTGTTTCCATAGTGTAGTGGTTATCACGATCGCCTTACACGCGATAGGTCCCTGGTTCGAAACCAGGTGGAAATATTCTGAATACACTTTTTGAGTTAAAAAAAACACCCTTTTATACAGCAATTCGAAACTAACTACTTTGAGTTTGGCTCTTTCACATTGTTGCAGTAGTCAGCTGTTTCTACACTGTAGTGGTTTTTGCATTCACCTCAAACTAGAAAGGTCACCGATTCGATACTAGGTTTCTAACAATAACAACTGGTGTCACCTTCTAGCTGATCATATTCTGCCTTTTGTTAGTTTTCGAAACTACCCAACTACTTTGTTTGTGGCGCTTTCATAGTGAAACAACAGTCAGCTGTTTCCAAATTAGGGTGATGATATCATTTGCCTCACAGGAGAAAGGTCCCTGATTTGGCACTGGGTGGAAGCATCCCATTGGTTTCACATTTGAACTGAAAAAATGAGTTTTTCGGAACGATTCTTAACTACCTGATCAATTTGTCTGTGGCTCTTTCATATTTTTGACATATCAGCTGTTTCCATAGTGTAGTGGTTATCACGATCGCCTTACACGCGATAGGTCCCTGGTTCGAAACCAGGTGGAAACAATATGAATACCCTTATGATTTAAAAAAACACCCTTTTTTACAGCGATTCGAAACTAACTACTTTGAGTTTGGCTCTTTCATATTGTTGCAGCAGTCAGCTGTTTCTACACTGTAGTGGTTAACACATTTACCTTAAACTAGAAAGGTCACCGATTCGATACCAAGTTGCAACAATAACGACTGGTGTCACCTTCTAGCTGATCATATTCTGCCTTTTGTTAGTTTTCGAAACTACCCAACTACTTTGTTTGTGGCGCTTTCATAGTGAAACAACAGTCAGCTGTTTCCAAATTAGGGTGATGATATCATTTGCCTCACAGGAGAAAGGTCCCTGATTTGGCACTGGGTGGAAGCATCCCATTGGTTTCACATTTGAACTGAAAAAATGAGTTTTTCGGAACGATTCTTAACTACCTGATCAATTTGTCTGTGGCTCTTTCATATTTTTGACATATCAGCTGTTTCCATAGTGTAGTGGTTATCACGGTCGCCTTACACGCAATAGGTCCCTGGTTCGAAACCAGGTGGAAACAATCTGAATACCCTTATGATTTAAAAAAACACCCTTTTTTACAGCGATTCGAAACTAACTACTTTGAGTTTGGCTCTTTCATATTGTTGCAGCAGTCAGCTGTTTCTACACTGTAGTGGTTAACACATTTACCTTAAACTAGAAAGGTCACCGATTCGATACCAAGTTGCAACAATAACGACTGGTGTCACCTTCTAGCTGATCATATTCTGCCTTTTGTTTGTTTTCGAAACTACCCAACTACTTTGTTTGTGGCGCTTTCATAGTGAAACAACAGTCAGCTGTTTCCAAATTAGGGTGATGATATCATTTGCCTCACAGGAGAAAGGTCCCTGATTTGGCACTGGGTGGAAGCATCCCATTGGTTTCACATTTGAACTGAAAAAATGAGTTTTTCGGAACGATTCTTAACTACCTGATCAATTTGTCTGTGGCTCTTTCATATTTTTGACATATCAGCTGTTTCCATAGTGTAGTGGTTATCACGATCGCCTTACACGCGATAGGTCCCTGGTTCGAAACCAGGTGGAAATATTCTGAATACACTTTTTGAGTTAAAAAAAACACCCTTTTTTACAGCAATTCGAAACTAACTACTTTGAGTTTGGCTCTTTCACATTGTTGCAGTAGTCAGCTGTTTCTACACTGTAGTGGTTTTTGCATTCACCTCAAACTAGAAAGGTCACCGATTCGATACTAGGTTTCTAACAATAACAACTGGTGTCACTTTCTAGCTGATCATATTCTGCCTTTTGTTAGTTTTCGAAACTACCCAACTACTTTGTTTGTGGCGCTTTCATAGTGAAACAACAGTCAGCTGTTTCCAAATTAGGGTGATGATATCATTTGCCTCACAGGAGAAAGGTCCCTGATTTGGCACTGGGTGGAAGCATCCCATTCGTTTCACATTTGAACTGAAAAAATGAGTTTTTCGGAACGATTCTTAACTACCTGATCAATTTGTCTGTGGCTCTTTCATATTTTTGACATATTAGCTGTTTCCATAGTGTTGTGGTTATCGCACTCGCCTAACACGTGATAGGTCCCTGGTTCGAAACCAGGTGGAAACATTCTGAATACACTTTTTGAGTTAAAAAAAACACCCTTTTTTACAGCAATTCGAAACTAACTACTTTGACTTTGGCTCTTTCACATTGTTGCAGTAGTCAGCTGTTTCTACACTGTAGTGGTTTTTGCATTCACCTCAAACTAGAAAGGTCACCGATTCGATACCAGGTTTCTAACAATAACAACTGGTGTCACTTTCTAGCTGATCATATTCTGCCTTTTGTTAGTTTTCGAAACTACCCGACTACTTTGTTTGTGGCGCTTTCATAGTGAAACAACAGTCAGCTGTTTCCAAATTAGGGTGATGATATCATTTGCCTCACAGGAGAAAGGTCCCTGATTTGGCACTGGGTGGAAGCATCCCATTGGTTTCACATTTGAACTGAAAAAATGAGTTTTTCGGAACGATTCTTAACTACCTGATCAATTTGTCTGTGGCTCTTTTATATTTTTGACATATCAGCAGTTTCCATAGTGTAGTGGTTATCACGATCGCCTCACACGCGATAGGTCCCTGGTTCGAAACCAGGTGGAAACATTCTGAATACCCTTTTTTATTTAAAAAAAACTCCCTTTTTACAGCGATTCGAAATTAACTATTTTGAGTTTGGCTCTTTCATATTGTTGCAGCAGTCAGCTGTTTCTACACTGTAGTGGTTATCACATTCACCTTAAACTAGAAAGGACACCGATTCGATACCAGGTTGCAACAATAACCACTGGTGTCACCTTCTAGCTGATCATATTCTGCCTTTTGTTAGTTTTCGAAACTACCCAACTACTTTGTTTGTGGCGCTTTCATAGTGAAACAACAGTCAGCTGTTTCCAAATTAGGGTGATGATATCATTTGCCTCACAGGAGAAAGGTCCCTGATTTGGCACTGGGTGGAAGCATCCCATTGGTTTCACATTTGAACTGAAAAAATGAGTTTTTCGGAACGATTCTTAACTACCTGATCAATTTGTCTGTGGCTCTTTCATAATTTTGACGTATCAGCTGTTTCCATAGTGTAGTGGTTATCACGATTGCCTCACATGCGATAGGTCACTGGTTCGAAACCAGGTGGAAACATTCTGAATACCCTTTTTGATTTAAAAAAACACCCTTTTTTACAGCAATTCGAAACTAACTACTTTGAGTTTGGCTCTTTCACATTGTTGCAGTAGTCAGCTGCTTCTACACTGTAGTGGTTTTCACATTCACCTCAAACTAGAAAGGTCACCGATTCGATACCAGGTTTCTAACAATAACAACTGGTGTCACCTTCTAGCTGATCATATTCTGCCTTTTGTTAGTTTTCGAAACTACCCAACTACTTTGTTTGTGGCGCTTTCATAGTGAAACAACAGTCAGCTGTTTCCAAATTAGGGTGATGATATCATTTGCCTCACAGGAGAAAGGTCCCTGATTTGGCACTGGGTGGAAGCATCCCATTGGTTTCACATTTGAACTGAAAAAATGAGTTTTTCGGAACGATTCTTAACTACCTGATCAATTTGTCTGTGGCTCTTTCATATTTTTGACATATCAGCTGTTTCCATAGTGTAGTGGTTATCACGATCGCCTTACACGCGATAGGTCCCTGGTTCGAAACCAGGTGGAAACAATCTGAATACCCTTATGATTTAAAAAAACACCCTTTTTTACAGCGATTCGAAACTAACTACTTTGAGTTTGGCTCTTTCATATTGTTGCAGCAGTCAGCTGTTTCTACACTGTAGTGGTTAACACATTTACCTTAAACTAGAAAGGTCACCGATTCGATACCAAGTTGCAACAATAACGACTGGTGTCACCTTCTAGCTGATCATATTCTGCCTTTTGTTAGTTTTCGAAACTACCCAACTACTTTGTTTGTGGCGCTTTCATAGTGAAACAACAGTCAGCTGTTTCCAAATTAGGGTGATGATATCATTTGCCTCACAGGAGAAAGGTCCCTGATTTGGCACTGGGTGGAAGCATCCCATTGGTTTCACATTTGAACTGAAAAAATGAGTTTTTCGGAACGATTCTTAACTACCTGATCAATTTGTCTGTGGCTCTTTCATATTTTTGACATATCAGCTGATTCCATAGTGTAGTGGTTATCACGGTCGCCTTACACGCAATAGGTCCCTGGTTCGAAACCAGGTGGAAACAATCTGAATACCCTTATGATTTAAAAAAACACCCTTTTTTACAGCGATTCGAAACTAACTACTTTGAGTTTGGCTCTTTCATATTGTTGCAGCAGTCAGCTGTTTCTACACTGTAGTGGTTAACACATTTACCTTAAACTAGAAAGGTCACCGATTCGATACCAAGTTGCAACAATAACGACTGGTGTCACCTTCTAGCTGATCATATTCTGCCTTTTGTTTGTTTTCGAAACTACCCAACTACTTTGTTTGTGGCGCTTTCATAGTGAAACAACAGTCAGCTGTTTCCAAATTAGGGTGATGATATCATTTGCCTCACAGGAGAAAGGTCCCTGATTTGGCACTGGGTGGAAGCATCCCATTGGTTTCACATTTGAACTGAAAAAATGAGTTTTTCGGAACGATTCTTAACTACCTGATCAATTTGTCTGTGGCTCTTTCATATTTTTGACATATCAGCTGTTTCCATAGTGTAGTGGTTATCACGATCGCCTTACACGCGATAGGTCCCTGGTTCGAAACCAGGTGGAAATATTCTGAATACACTTTTTGAGTTAAAAAAAACACCCTTTTATACAGCAATTCGAAACTAACTACTTTGAGTTTGGCTCTTTCACATTGTTGCAGTAGTCAGCTGTTTCTACACTGTAGTGGTTTTTGCATTCACCTCAAACTAGAAAGGTCACCGATTCGATACTAGGTTTCTAACAATAACAACTGGTGTCACCTTCTAGCTGATCATATTCTGCCTTTTGTTAGTTTTCGAAACTACCCAACTACTTTGTTTGTGGCGCTTTCATAGTGAAACAACAGTCAGCTGTTTCCAAATTAGGGTGATGATATCATTTGCCTCACAGGAGAAAGGTCCCTGATTTGGCACTGGGTGGAAGCATCCCATTGGTTTCACATTTGAACTGAAAAAATGAGTTTTTCGGAACGATTCTTAACTACCTGATCAATTTGTCTGTGGCTCTTTCATATTTTTGACATATCAGCTGTTTCCATAGTGTAGTGGTTATCACGATCGCCTTACACGCGATAGGTCCCTGGTTCGAAACCAGGTGGAAACAATATGAATACCCTTATGATTTAAAAAAACACCCTTTTTTACAGCGATTCGAAACTAACTACTTTGAGTTTGGCTCTTTCATATTGTTGCAGCAGTCAGCTGTTTCTACACTGTAGTGGTTAACACATTTACCTTAAACTAGAAAGGTCACCGATTCGATACCAAGTTGCAACAATAACGACTGGTGTCACCTTCTAGCTGATCATATTCTGCCTTTTGTTAGTTTTCGAAACTACCCAACTACTTTGTTTGTGGCGCTTTCATAGTGAAACAACAGTCAGCTGTTTCCAAATTAGGGTGATGATATCATTTGCCTCACAGGAGAAAGGTCCCTGATTTGGCACTGGGTGGAAGCATCCCATTGGTTTCACATTTGAACTGAAAAAATGAGTTTTTCGGAACGATTCTTAACTACCTGATCAATTTGTCTGTGGCTCTTTCATATTTTTGACATATCAGCTGTTTCCATAGTGTAGTGGTTATCACGGTCGCCTTACACGCAATAGGTCCCTGGTTCGAAACCAGGTGGAAACAATCTGAATACCCTTATGATTTAAAAAAACACCCTTTTTTACAGCGATTCGAAACTAACTACTTTGAGTTTGGCTCTTTCATATTGTTGCAGCAGTCAGCTGTTTCTACACTGTAGTGGTTAACACATTTACCTTAAACTAGAAAGGTCACCGATTCGATACCAAGTTGCAACAATAACGACTGGTGTCACCTTCTAGCTGATCATATTCTGCCTTTTGTTTGTTTTCGAAACTACCCAACTACTTTGTTTGTGGCGCTTTCATAGTGAAACAACAGTCAGCTGTTTCCAAATTAGGGTGATGATATCATTTGCCTCACAGGAGAAAGGTCCCTGATTTGGCACTGGGTGGAAGCATCCCATTGGTTTCACATTTGAACTGAAAAAATGAGTTTTTCGGAACGATTCTTAACTACCTGATCAATTTGTCTGTGGCTCTTTCATATTTTTGACATATCAGCTGTTTCCATAGTGTAGTGGTTATCACGATCGCCTTACACGCGATAGGTCCCTGGTTCGAAACCAGGTGGAAATATTCTGAATACACTTTTTGAGTTAAAAAAAACACCCTTTTTTACAGCAATTCGAAACTAACTACTTTGAGTTTGGCTCTTTCACATTGTTGCAGTAGTCAGCTGTTTCTACACTGTAGTGGTTTTTGCATTCACCTCAAACTAGAAAGGTCACCGATTCGATACTAGGTTTCTAACAATAACAACTGGTGTCACTTTCTAGCTGATCATATTCTGCCTTTTGTTAGTTTTCGAAACTACCCAACTACTTTGTTTGTGGCGCTTTCATAGTGAAACAACAGTCAGCTGTTTCCAAATTAGGGTGATGATATCATTTGCCTCACAGGAGAAAGGTCCCTGATTTGGCACTGGGTGGAAGCATCCCATTGGTTTCACATTTGAACTGAAAAAATGAGTTTTTCGGAACGATTCTTAACTACCTGATCAATTTGTCTGTGGCTCTTTCATATTTTTGACATATCAGCTGTTTCCATAGTGTTGTGGTTATCGCACTCGCCTAACACGTGATAGGTCCCTGGTTCGAAACCAGGTGGAAACATTCTGAATACACTTTTTGAGTTAAAAAAAACACCCTTTTTTACAGCAATTCGAAACTAACTACTTTGACTTTGGCTCTTTCACATTGTTGCAGTAGTCAGCTGTTTCTACACTGTAGTGGTTTTTGCATTCACCTCAAACTAGAAAGGTCACCGATTCGATACCAGGTTTCTAACAATAACAACTGGTGTCACTTTCTAGCTGATCATATTCTGCCTTTTGTTAGTTTTCGAAACTACCCAACTACTTTGTTTGTGGCGCTTTCATAGTGAAACAACAGTCAGCTGTTTCCAAATTAGGGTGATGATATCATTTGCCTCACAGGAGAAAGGTCCCTGATTTGGCACTGGGTGGAAGCATCCCATTGGTTTCACATTTGAACTGAAAAAATGAGTTTTTCGGAACGATTCTTAACTACCTGATCAATTTGTCTGTGGCTCTTTTATATTTTTGACATATCAGCAGTTTCCATAGTGTAGTGGTTATCACGATCGCCTCACACGTGATAGGTCCCTGGTTCAAAACCAGGTGGAAACATTCTGAATACCCTTTTTTATTTAAAAAAAACTCCCTTTTTACAGCGATTCGAAATTAACTATTTTGAGTTTGGCTCTTTCATATTGTTGCAGCAGTCAGCTGTTTCTACACTGTAGTGGTTATCACATTCACCTTAAACTAGAAAGGTCACCGATTCGATACCAGGTTGCAACAATAACCACTGGTGTCACCTTCTAGCTGATCATATTCTGCCTTTTGTTAGTTTTCGAAACTACCCAACTACTTTGTTTGTGGCGCTTTCATAGTGAAACAACAGTCAGCTGTTTCCAAATTAGGGTGATGATATCATTTGCCTCACAGGAGAAAGGTCCCTGATTTGGCACTGGGTGGAAGCATCCCATTGGTTTCACATTTGAACTGAAAAAATGAGTTTTTCGGAACGATTCTTAACTACCTGATCAATTTGTCTGTGGCTCTTTCATATTTTTGACGTATCAGCTGTTTCCATAGTGTAGTGGTTATCACGATCGCCTCACACGCGATAGGTCACTGGTTCGAAACCAGGTTGAAACATTCTGAATACCCTTTTTGATTTAAAAAAACACCCTTTTTTACAGCAATTCGAAACTAACTACTTTGAGTTTGGCTCTTTCACATTGTTGCAGTAGTCAGCTGCTTTTACACTGTAGTGGTTTTCACATTCACCTCAAACTAGAAAGGTCACCGATTCGATACCAGGTTTCTAACAATAACAACTGGTGTCACCTTCTAGCTGATCATATTCTGCCTTTTGTTAGTTTTCGAAACTACCCAACTACTTTGTTTGTGGCGCTTTCATAGTGAAACAACAGTCAGCTGTTTCCAAATTAGGGTGATGATATCATTTGCCTCACAGGAGAAAGGTCCCTGATTTGGCACTGGGTGGAAGCATCCCATTGGTTTCACATTTGAACTGAAAAAATGAGTTTTTCGGAACGATTCTTAACTACCTGATCAATTTGTCTGTGGCTCTTTCATATTTTTGACATATCAGCTGTTTCCATAGTGTAGTGGTTATCACGGTCGCCTTACACGCGATAGGTCCCTGGTTCGAAACCAGGTGGAAACAATCTGAATACCCTTATGATTTAAAAAAACACCCTTTTTTACAGCGATTCGAAACTAACTACTTTGAGTTTGGCTCTTTCATATTGTTGCAGCAGTCAGCTGTTTCTACACTGTAGTGGTTAACACATTTACCTTAAACTAGAAAGGTCACCGATTCGATACCAAGTTGCAACAATAACGACTGGTGTCACCTTCTAGCTGATCATATTCTGCCTTTTGTTAGTTTTCGAAACTACCCAACTACTTTGTTTGTGGCGCTTTCATAGTGAAACAACAGTCAGCTGTTTCCAAATTAGGGTGATGATATCATTTGCCTCACAGGAGAAAGGTCCCTGATTTGGCACTGGGTGGAAGCATCCCATTGGTTTCACATTTGAACTGAAAAAATGAGTTTTTCGGAACGATTCTTAACTGCCTGATCAATTTGTCTGTGGCTCTTTCATATTTTTGACATATCAGCTGTTTCCATAGTGTAGTGGTTATCACGGTCGCCTTACACGCAATAGGTCCCTGGTTCGAAACCAGGTGGAAACAATCTGAATACCCTTATGATTTAAAAAAAACCCCTTTTTTACAGCGATTCGAAACTAACTACTTTGAGTTTGGCTCTTTCATATTGTTGCAGCAGTCAGCTGTTTCTACACTGTAGTGGTTAACACATTTACCTTAAACTAGAAAGGTCACCGATTCGATACCAAGTTGCAACAATAACGACTGGTGTCACCTTCTAGCTGATCATATTCTGCCTTTTGTTAGTTTTCGAAACTACCCAACTACTTTGTTTGTGGCGCTTTCATAGTGAAACAACAGTCAGCTGTTTCCAAATTAGGGTGATGATATCATTTGCCTCACAGGAGAAAGGTCCCTGATTTGGCACTGGGTGGAAGCATCCCATTGGTTTCACATTTGAACTGAAAAAATGAGTTTTTCGGAACGATTCTTAACTACCTGATCAATTTGTCTGTGGCTCTTTCATATTTTTGACATATCAGCTGTTTCCATAGTGTAGTGGTTATCACGGTCGCCTTACACGCAATAGGTCCCTGGTTCGAAACCAGGTGGAAACAATCTGAATACCCTTATGATTTAAAAAAACACCCTTTTTTACAGCGATTCGAAACTAACTACTTTGAGTTTGGCTCTTTCATATTGTTGCAGCAGTCAGCTGTTTCTACACTGTAGTGGTTAACACATTTACCTTAAACTAGAAAGGTCACCGATTCGATACCAAGTTGCAACAATAACGACTGGTGTCACCTTCTAGCTGATCATATTCTGCCTTTTGTTTGTTTTCGAAACTACCCAACTACTTTGTTTGTGGCGCTTTCATAGTGAAACAACAGTCAGCTGTTTCCAAATTAGGGTGATGATATCATTTGCCTCACAGGAGAAAGGTCCCTGATTTGGCACTGGGTGGAAGCATCCCATTGGTTTCACATTTGAACTGAAAAAATGAGTTTTTCGGAACGATTCTTAACTACCTGATCAATTTGTCTGTGGCTCTTTCATATTTTTGACATATCAGCTGTTTCCATAGTGAAGTGGTTATCACGATCGCCTTACACGCGATAGGTCCCTGGTTCGAAACCAGGTGGAAATATTCTGAATACACTTTTTGAGTTAAAAAAAACACCCTTTTTTACAGCAATTCGAAACTAACTACTTTGAGTTTGGCTCTTTCACATTGTTGCAGTAGTCAGCTGTTTCTACACTGTAGTGGTTTTTGCATTCACCTCAAACTAGAAAGGTCACCGATTCGATACTAGGTTTCTAACAATAACAACTGGTGTCACTTTCTAGCTGATCATATTCTGCCTTTTGTTAGTTTTCGAAACTACCCAACTACTTTGTTTGTGGCGCTTTCATAGTGAAACAACAGTCAGCTGTTTCCAAATTAGGGTGATGATATCATTTGCCTCACAGGAGAAAGGTCCCTGATTTGGCACTGGGTGGAAGCATCCCATTGGTTTCACATTTGAACTGAAAAAATGAGTTTTTCGGAACGATTCTTAACTACCTGATCAATTTGTCTGTGGCTCTTTCATATTTTTGACATATCAGCAGTTTCCATAGTGTAGTGGTTATCACGATCGCCTCACACGCGATAGGTCCCTGGTTCGAAACCAGGTGGAAACATTCTGAATACCCTTTTTTATTTAATAAAAACTCCCTTTTTTACAGCGATTCGAAATTAACTATTTTGAGTTTGGCTCTTTCATATTGTTGCAGCAGTCAGCTGTTTCTACACTGTAGTGGTTAACACATTTACCTTAAACTAGAAAGGTCACCGATTCGATACCAAGTTGCAACAATAACCACTGGTGTCACCTTCTAGCTGATCATATTCTGCCTTTTGTTAGTTTTCGAAACTACCTAACTACTTTGTTTGTGGCGCTTTCATAGTGAAACAACAGTCAGCTGTTTCCAAATTAGGGTGATGATATCATTTGCCTCACAGGAGAAAGGTCCCTGATTTGGCACTGGGTGGAAGCATCCCATTGGTTTCACATTTTAACTGAAAAAATGAGTTTTTCGGAACGATTCTTAACTACCTGATCAATTTGTCTGTGGCTCTTTCATATTTTTGACATATCAGCTGTTTCCATAGTGTAGTGGTTATCACGATCGCCTTACACGCGATAGGTCCCTGGTTCGAAACCAGGTGGAAATATTCTGAATACACCTTTTGAGTTAAAAAAAACACCCTTTTTTACAGCAATTCGAAACTAACTACTTTGAGTTTGGCTCTTTCACATTGTTGCAGTAGTCAGCTGTTTCTACACTGTAGTGGTTTTTGCATTCACCTCAAACTAGAAAGGTCACCGATTCGATACTAGGTTTCTAACAATAACAACTGGTGTCACTTTCTAGCTGATCATATTCTGCCTTTTGTTAGTTTTCGAAACTACCCAACTACTTTGTTTGTGGCGCTTTCATAGTGAAACAACAGTCAGCTGTTTCCAAATTAGGGTGATGATATCATTTGCCTCACAGGAGAAAGGTCCCTGATTTGGCACTGGGTCGAAGCATCCCATTGGTTTCACATTTGAACTGAAAAAATGAGTTTTTCGGAACGATTCTTAACTACCTGATCAATTTGTCTGTGGCTCTTTCATATTTTTGACATATCAGCTGTTTCCATAGTGTTGTGGTTATCGCACTCGGCTAACACGTGATAGGTCCCTGGTTCGAAACCAGGTGGAAACATTCTGAATACACTTTTTGAGTTAAAAAAAACACCCTTTTTTACAGCAATTCGAAACTAACTACTTTGACTTTGGCTCTTTCACATTGTTGCAGTAGTCAGCTGTTTCTACACTGTAGTGGTTTTTGCATTCACCTCAAACTAGAAAGGTCACCGATTCGATACCAGGTTTCTAACAATAACAACTGGTGTCACTTTCTAGTTGATCATATTCTGCCTTTTGTTAGTTTTCGAAACTACCCAACTACTTTGTTTGTGGCGCTTTCATAGTGAAACAACAGTCAGCTGTTTCCAAATTAGGGTGATGATATCATTTGCCTCACAGGAGAAAGGTCCCTGATTTGGCACTGGGTGGAAGCATCCCATTGGTTTCACATTTGAACTGAAAAAATGAGTTTTTCGGAACGATTCTTAACTACCTGATCAATTTGTCTGTGGCTCTTTTATATTTTTAACATATCAGCAGTTTCCATAGTGTAGTGGTTATCACGATCGCCTCACACGTGATAGGTCCCTGGTTCGAAACCAGGTGGAAACATTCTGAATACCCTTTTTTATTTAAAAAAAACTCCCTTTTTACAGCGATTCGAAATTAACTATTTTGAGTTTGGCTCTTTCATATTGTTGCAGCAGTCAGCTGTTTCTACACTGTAGTGGTTATCACATTCACCTTAAACTAGAAAGGTCACCGATTCGATACCAGGTTGCAACAATAACCACTGGTGTCACCTTCTAGCTGATCATATTCTGCCTTTTGTTAGTTTTCGAAACTACCCAACTACTTTGTTTGTGGCGCTTTCATAGTGAAACAACAGTCAGCTGTTTCCAAATTAGGGTGATGATATCATTTGCCTCACAGGAGAAAGGTCCCTGATTTGGCACTGGGTGGAAGCATCCCATTGGTTTCACATTTGAACTGAAAAAATGAGTTTTTCGGAACGATTCTTAACTACCTGATCAATTTGTCTGTGGCTCTTTCATATTTTTTACGTATCAGCTGTTTCCATTGTGTAGTGGTTATCACGATCGCCTCATACGCGATAGGTCACTGGTTCAAAACCAGGTGGAAACATTCTGAATACCCTTTTTGATTTAAAAAAACACCCTTTTTTACAGCAATTCGAAACTAACTACTTTGAGTTTGGCTCTTTCACATTGTTGCAGTAGTCAGCTGCTTCTACACTGTAGTGGTTTTCACATTCACCTCAAACTAGAAAGGTCACCGATTCGATACCAGGTTTCTAACAATAACAACTGGTGTCACCTTCTAGCTGATCATATTCTGCCTTTTGTTAGTTTTCGAAACTACCCAACTACTTTGTTTGTGGCGCTTTCATAGTGAAACAACAGTCAGCTGTTTCCAAATTAGGGTGATGATATCATTTGCCTCACAGGAGAAAGGTCCCTGATTTGGCACTGGGTGGAAGCATCCCATTGGTTTCACATTTGAACTGAAAAAATGAGTTTTTCGGAACGATTCTTAACTACCTGATCAATTTGTCTGTGGCTCTTTCATATTTTTGACATATCAGCTGTTTCCATAGTGTAGTGGTTATCACGATCGCCTTACACGCGATAGGTCCCTGGTTCGAAACCAGGTGGAAACAATCTGAAAACCCTTATGATTTAAAAAAACACCCTTTTTTACAGCGATTCGAAACTAACTACTTTGAGTTTGGCTCTTTCATATTGTTGCAGCAGTCAGCTGTTTCTACACTGTAGTGGTTAACACATTTACCTTAAACTAGAAAGGTCACCGATTCGATACCAAGTTGCAACAATAACGACTGGTGTCACCTTCTAGCTGATCATATTCTGCCTTTTGTTAGTTTTCGAAACTACCCAACTACTTTGTTTGTGGCGCTTTCATAGTGAAACAACAGTCAGCTGTTTCCAAATTAGGGTGATGATATCATTTGCCTCACAGGAGAAAGGTCCCTGATTTGGCACTGGGTGGAAGCATCCCATTGGTTTCACATTTGAACTGAAAAAATGAGTTTTTCGGAACGATTCTTAACTACCTGATCAATTTGTCTGTGGCTCTTTCATATTTTTGACATATCAGCTGTTTCCATAGTGTAGTGGTTATCACGGTCGCCTTACACGCAATAGGTCCCTGATTCGAAACCAGGTGGAAACAATCTGAATACCCTTATGATTTAAAAAAACACCCTTTTTTACAGCGATTCGAAACTAACTACTTTGAGTTTGGCTCTTTCATATTGTTGCAGCAGTCAGCTGTTTCTACACTGTAGTGGTTAACACATTTACCTTAAACTAGAAAGGTCACCGATTCGATACCAAGTTGCAACAATAACCACTGGTGTCACCTTCTAGCTGATCATATTCTGCCTTTTGTTTGTTTTCGAAACTACCCAACTACTTTGTTTGTGGCGCTTTCATAGTGAAACAACAGTCAGCTGTTTCCAAATTAGGGTGATGATATCATTTGCCTCACAGGAGAAAGGTCCCTGATTTGGCACTGGGTGGAAGCATCCCATTGGTTTCACATTTGAACTGAAAAAATGAGTTTTTCGGAACGATTCTTAACTACCTGATCAATTTGTCTGTGGCTCTTTCATATTTTTGACATATCAGCTGTTTCCATAGTGTAGTGGTTATCACGATCGCCTTACACGCGATAGGTCCCTGGTTCGAAACCAGGTGGAAACATTCTGAATACACTTTTTGAGTTAAAAAAACACCCTTTTTTACAGCAATTCGAAACTAACTACTTTGAGTTTGGCTCTTTCACATTGTTGCAGTAGTCAGCTGTTTCTACACTGTAGTGGTTTTTGCATTCACCTCAAACTAGAAAGGTCACCGATTCGATACCAGGTTTCTAACAATAACAACTGGTGTCACCTTCTAGCTGATCATATTCTGCCTTTTGTTAGTTTTCGAAACGACCCAACTACTTTGTTTGTGGCGCTTTCATAGTGAAACAACAGTCAGCTGTTTCCAAATTAGGGTGATGATATCATTTGCCTCACAGGAGAAAGGTCCCTGATTTGGCACTGGGTGGAAGCATCCCATTGGTTTCACATTTGAACTGAAAAAATGAGTTTTTCGGAACGATTCTTAACTACCTGATCAATTTGTCTGTGGCTCTTTCATATTTTTGACATATCAGCAGTTTCCATAGTGTAGTGGTTATCACGATCGCCTCACACGCGATAGGTCCCTGGTTCGAAACAAGGTTGAAACATTCTGAATACCCTTTTTTATTTAATAAAAACTCCCTTTTTTACAGCGATTCGAAATTAACTATTTTGAGTTTGGCTCTTTCATATTGTTGCAGCAGTCAGCTGTTTCTACACTGTAGTGGTTAACACATTTACCTTAAACTAGAAAGGTCACCGATTCGATACCAAATTGCAACAATAACCACTGGTGTCACCTTCTAGCTGATCATATTCTGCCTTTTGTTAGTTTTCGAAACTACCTAACTACTTTGTTTGTGGCGCTTTCATAGTGAAACAACAGTCAGCTGTTTCCAAATTAGGGTGATGATATCATTTGCCTCACAGGAGAAAGGTCCCTGATTTGGCACTGGGTGGAAGCATCCCATTGGTTTCACATTTGAACTGAAAAAATGAGTTTTTCGGAACGATTCTTAACTACCTGATCAATTTGTCTGTGGCTCTTTCATATTTTTGACGTATCAGCTGTTTCCATTGTGTAGTGGTTATCACGATCGCCTCACACGCGATAGGTCACTGGTTCGAAACCAGGTGGAAACATTCTGAATACCCTTTTTGATTTAAAAAAACACCCTTTTTTACAGCAATTCGAAACTAACTACTTTGAGTTTGGCTCTTTCACATTGTTGCAGTAGTCAGCTGCTTCTACACTGTAGTGGTTTTCACATTCACCTCAAACTAGAAAGGTCACCGATTCGATACCAGGTTTCTAACAATAACAACTGGTGTCACCTTCTAGCTGATCATATTCTGCCTTTTGTTAGTTTTCGAAACTACCCAACTACTTTGTTTGTGGCGCTTTCATAGTGAAACAACAGTCAGCTGTTTCCAAATTAGGGTGATGATATCATTTGCCTCACAGGAGAAAGGTCCCTGATTTGGCACTGGGTGGAAGCATCCCATTGGTTTCACATTTGAACTGAAAAAATGAGTTTTTCGGAACGATTCTTAACTACCTGATCAATTTGTCTGTGGCTCTTTCATATTTTTGACATATCAGCTGTTTCCATAGTGTAGTGGTTATCACGATCGCCTTACACGCGATAGGTCCCTGGTTCGAAACCAGGTGGAAACAATCTGAATACCCTTATGATTTAAAAAAACACCCTTTTTTACAGCGATTCGAAACTAACTACTTTGAGTTTGGCTCTTTCATATTGTTGCAGCAGTCAGCTGTTTCTACATTGTAGTGGTTAACACATTTACCTTAAACTAGAAAGGTCACCGATTCGATACCAAGTCTCAACAATAACGACTGGTGTCACCTTCTAGCTGATCATATTCTGCCTTTTGTTAGTTTTCGAAACTACCCAACTACTTTGTTTGTGGCGCTTTCATAGTGAAACAACAGTCAGCTGTTTCCAAATTAGGGTGATGATATCATTTGCCTCACAGGAGAAAGGTCCCTGATTTGGCACTGGGTGGAAGCATCCCATTGGTTTCACATTTGAACTGAAAAAATGAGTTTTTCGGAACGATTCTTAACTACCTGATCAATTTGTCTGTGGCTCTTTCATATTTTTGACATATCAGCTGTTTCCATAGTGTAGTGGTTATCACGGTCGCCTTACACGCAATAGGTCCCTGGTTCGAAACCAGGTGGAAACAATCTGAATACCCTTATGATTTAAAAAAACACCCTTTTTTACAGCGATTCGAAACTAACTACTTTGAGTTTGGCTCTTTCATATTGTTGCAGCAGTCAGCTGTTTCTACACTGTAGTGGTTAACACATTTACCTTAAACTAGAAAGGTCACCGATTCGATACCAAGTTGCAACAATAACGACTGGTGTCACCTTCTAGCTGATCATATTCTGCCTTTTGTTTGTTTTCGAAACTACCCAACTACTTTGTTTGTGGCGCTTTCATAGTGAAACAACAGTCAGCTGTTTCCAAATTAGGGTGATGATATCATTTGCCTCACAGGAGAAAGGTCCCTGATTTGGCACTGGGTGGAAGCATCCCATTGGTTTCACATTTGAACTGAAAAAATGAGTTTTTCGGAACGATTCTTAACTACCTGATCAATTTGTCTGTGGCTCTTTCATATTTTTGACACATCAGCTGTTTCCATAGTGTAGTGGTTATCACGATCGCCTTACACGCGATAGGTCCCTGGTTCGAAACCAGGTGGAAATATTCTGAATACACTTTTTGAGTTAAAAAAAACACCCTTTTTTACAGCAATTCGAAACTAACTACTTTGAGTTTGGCTCTTTCACATTGTTGCAGTAGTCAGCTGTTTCTACACTGTAGTGGTTTTTGCATTCACCTCAAACTAGAAAGGTCACCGATTCGATACTAGGTTTCTAACAATAACAACTGGTGTCACTTTCTAGCTGATCATATTCTGCCTTTTGTTAGTTTTCGAAACTACCCAACTACTTTGTTTGTGGCGCTTTCATAGTGAAACAACAGTCAGCTGTTTCCAAATTAGGGTGATGATATCATTTGCCTCACAGGAGAAAGGTCCCTGATTTGGCACTGGGTGGAAGCATCCCATTGGTTTCACATTTGAACTGAAAAAATGAGTTTTTCGGAACGATTCTTAACTACCTGATCAATTTGTCTGTGGCTCTTTCATATTTTTGACATATCAGCAGTTTCCATAGTGTAGTGGTTATCACGATCGCCTCACACGCGATAGGTCCCTGGTTCGAAACAAGGTTGAAACATTCTGAATACCCTTTTTTATTTAATAAAAACTCCCTTTTTTACAGCGATTCGAAATTAACTATTTTGAGTTTGGCTCTTTCATATTGTTGCAGCAGTCAGCTGTTTCTACACTGTAGTGGTTAACACATTTACCTTAAACTAGAAAGGTCACCGATTCGATACCAAATTGCAACAATAACCACTGGTGTCACCTTCTAGCTGATCATATTCTGCCTTTTGTTAGTTTTCGAAACTACCTAACTACTTTGTTTGTGGCGCTTTCATAGTGAAACAACAGTCAGCTGATTCCAAATTAGGGTGATGATATCATTTGCCTCACAGGAGAAAGGTCCCTGATTTGGCACTGGGTGGAAGCATCCCATTGGTTTCACATTTGAACTGAAAAAATGAGTTTTTCGGAACGATTCTTAAGTACCTGATCAATTTGTCTGTGGCTCTTTCATATTCTTGACATATCAGCTGTTTCCATAGTGTAGTGGTTATCACGATCGCCTTACACGCGATAGATCCCTGGTTCGAGACCAGGTGGAAACAATCTGAATACCCTTTTTGATTTAAAAAAACACCCTTTTTTACAGCAATTCGAAACTAACTACTTTGAGTTTGGCTCTTTCACATTGTTGCAGTAGTCAGCTGCTTCTACACTGTAGTGGTTTTCACATTCACCTCAAACTAGAAAGGTCACCGATTCGATACCAGGTTTCTAACAATAACAACTGGTGTCACCTTCTAGCTGATCATATTCTGCCTTTTGTTAGTTTTCGAAACTACCCAACTACTTTGTTTGTGGCGCTTTCATAGTGAAACAACAGTCAGCTGTTTCCAAAGTAGGGTGATGATATCATTTGCCTCACAGGAGAAAGGTCCCTGATTTGGCACAGGGTGGAAGCATCCCATTGGTTTCACATTTGAACCGAAAAAATGAGTTTTTCGGAACGATTCTTAACTACCTGATAAATTTGTCTGTGGCCCTTTCATATTTTTGACATATCAGCTGTTTCCATAGTGTAGTGGTTATCACACTCGCCTAACACGCGATAGGTCCCTGGTTCGAAACCAGGTGGAAACATTCTGAATACACTTTTTGAGTTAAAAAAACACCCTTTTTTCCAGCAATTCGAAACTAACTACTTTGAGTTTGGCTCGTTCACATTGTTGCAGTAGTCAGCTGTTTCTACACTGTAGTGGTTTTTGCATTCACCTCAAACTAGAAAGGTCACCGATTCGATACCAGGTTTCTAACAATAACAACTGGTGTCACCTTCTAGCTGATCATATTCTGCCTTTTGTTAGTTTTCGAAACTACCCAACTACTTTGTTTGTGGCGCTTTCATAGTGAAACAACAGTCAGTTGTTTCCAAATTAGGGTGATGATATCATTTGCCTCACAGGAGAAAGGTCCCTGATTTGGCACTGGGTGGAAGCATCCCATTGGTTTCACATTTGAACTGAAAAAATGAGTTTTTCGGAACGATTCTTAACTACCTGATCAATTTGTCTGTGGCTCTTTCATATTTTTGACACATCAGCTGTTTCCATAGTGTAGTGGTTATCACGATCGCCTTACACGCGATAGGTCCCTGGTTCGAAACCAGGTGGAAATATTCTGAATACACTTTTTGAGTTAAAAAAAACACCCTTTTTTACAGCAATTCGAAACTAACTACTTTGAGTTTGGCTCTTTCACATTGTTGCAGTAGTCAGCTGTTTCTACACTGTAGTGGTTTTTGCATTCACCTCAAACTAGAAAGGTCACCGATTCGATACTAGGTTTCTAACAATAACAACTGGTGTCACTTTCTAGCTGATCATATTCTGCCTTTTGTTAGTTTTCGAAACTACCCAACTACTTTGTTTGTGGCGCTTTCATAGTGAAACAACAGTCAGCTGTTTCCAAATTAGGGTGATGATATCATTTGCCTCACAGGAGAAAGGTCCCTGATTTGGCACTGGGTGGAAGCATCCCATTGGTTTCACATTTGAACTGAAAAAATGAGTTTTTCGGAACGATTCTTAACTACCTGATCAATTTGTCTGTGGCTCTTTCATATTTTTGACATATCAGCAGTTTCCATAGTGTAGTGGTTATCACGATCGCCTCACACGCGATAGGTCCCTGGTTCGAAACAAGGTTGAAACATTCTGAATACCCTTTTTTATTTAATAAAAACTCCCTTTTTTACAGCGATTCGAAATTAACTATTTTGAGTTTGGCTCTTTCATATTGTTGCAGCAGTCAGCTGTTTCTACACTGTAGTGGTTAACACATTTACCTTAAACTAGAAAGGTCACCGATTCGATACCAAATTGCAACAATAACCACTGGTGTCACCTTCTAGCTGATCATATTCTGCCTTTTGTTAGTTTTCGAAACTACCTAACTACTTTGTTTGTGGCGCTTTCATAGTGAAACAACAGTCAGCTGATTCCAAATTAGGGTGATGATATCATTTGCCTCACAGGAGAAAGGTCCCTGATTTGGCACTGGGTGGAAGCATCCCATTGGTTTCACATTTGAACTGAAAAAATGAGTTTTTCGGAACGATTCTTAAGTACCTGATCAATTTGTCTGTGGCTCTTTCATATTCTTGACATATCAGCTGTTTCCATAGTGTAGTGGTTATCACGATCGCCTTACATGCGATAGATCCCTGGTTCGAGACCAGGTGGAAACAATCTGAATACCCTTTTTGATTTAAAAAAACACCCTTTTTTACAGCAATTCGAAACTAACTACTTTGAGTTTGGCTCTTTCACATTGTTGCAGTAGTCAGCTGCTTCTACACTGTAGTGGTTTTCACATTCACCTCAAACTAGAAAGGTCACCGATTCGATACCAGGTTTCTAACAATAACAACTGGTGTCACTTTCTAGCTGATCATATTCTGCCTTTTGTTAGTTTTCGAAACTACCCAACTACTTTGTTTGTGGCGCTTTCATAGTGAAACAACAGTCAGCTGTTTCCAAAGTAGGGTGATGATATCATTTGCCTCACAGGAGAAAGGTCCCTGATTTGGCACAGGGTGGAAGCATCCCATTGGTTTCACATTTGAACCGAAAAAATGAGTTTTTCGGAACGATTCTTAACTACCTGATAAATTTGTCTGTGGCCCTTTCATATTTTTGACATATCAGCTGTTTCCATAGTGTAGTGGTTATCACACTCGCCTAACACGCGATAGGTCCCTGGTTCGAAACCAGGTGGAAACATTCTGAATACACTTTTTGAGTTAAAAAAACACCCTTTTTTCCAGCAATTCGAAACTAACTACTTTGAGTTTGGCTCGTTCACATTGTTGCAGTAGTCAGCTGTTTCTACACTGTAGTGGTTTTTGCATTCACCTCAAACTAGAAAGGTCACCGATTCGATACCAGGTTTCTAACAATAACAACTGGTGTCACCTTCTAGCTGATCATATTCTGCCTTTTGTTAGTTTTCGAAACTACCCAACTACTTTGTTTGTGGCGCTTTCATAGTGAAACAACAGTCAGTTGTTTCCAAATTAGGGTGATGATATCATTTGCCTCACAGGAGAAAGGTCCCTGATTTGGCACAGGGTGGAAGCATCCCATTGGTTTCACATTTGAACCGAAAAAATGAGTTTTTCGGAACGATTCTTAACTACCTGATAAATTTGTCTGTGGCCCTTTCATATTTTTGACATATCAGCTGTTTCCATAGTGTAGTGGTTATCACACTCGCCTAACACGCGATAGGTCCCTGGTTCGAAACCAGGTGGAAACATTCTGAATACACTTTTTGAGTTAAAAAAACACCCTTTTTTCCAGCAATTCGAAACTAACTACTTTGAGTTTGGCTCGTTCACATTGTTGCAGTAGTCAGCTGTTTCTACACTGTAGTGGTTTTTGCATTCACCTCAAACTAGAAAGGTCACCGATTCGATACCAGGTTTCTAACAATAACAACTGGTGTCACCTTCTAGCTGATCATATTCTGCCTTTTGTTAGTTTTCGAAACTACCCAACTACTTTGTTTGTGGCGCTTTCATAGTGAAACAACAGTCAGTTGTTTCCAAATTAGGGTGATGATATCATTTGCCTCACAGGAGAAAGGTCCCTGATTTGGCACTGGGTGGAAGCATCCCATTGGTTTCACATTTGAACTGAAAAAATGAGTTTTTCGGAACGATTCTTAACTACCTGATCAATTTGTCTGTGGCTCTTTCATATTTTTGACACATCAGCTGTTTCCATAGTGTAATGGTTATCACGATCGCCTTACACGCGATAGGTCCCTGGTTCGAAACCAGGTGGAAATATTCTGAATACACTTTTTGAGTTAAAAAAAACACCCTTTTTTACAGCAATTCGAAACTAACTACTTTGAGTTTGGCTCTTTCACATTGTTGCAGTAGTCAGCTGTTTCTACACTGTAGTGGTTTTTGCATTCACCTCAAACTAGAAAGGTCACCGATTCGATACTAGGTTTCTAACAATAACAACTGGTGTCACTTTCTAGCTGATCATATTCTGCCTTTTGTTAGTTTTCGAAACTACCCAACTACTTTGTTTGTGGCGCTTTCATAGTGAAACAACAGTCAGCTGTTTCCAAATTAGGGTGATGATATCATTTGCCTCACAGGAGAAAGGTCCCTGATTTGGCACTGGGTGGAAGCATCCCATTGGTTTCACATTTGAACTGAAAAAATGAGTTTTTCGGAACGATTCTTAACTACCTGATCAATTTGTCTGTGGCTCTTTCATATTTTTGACATATCAGCAGTTTCCATAGTGTAGTGGTTATCACGATCGCCTCACACGCGATAGGTCCCTGGTTCGAAACAAGGTTGAAACATTCTGAATACCCTTTTTTATTTAATAAAAACTCCCTTTTTTACAGCGATTCGAAATTAACTATTTTGAGTTTGGCTCTTTCATATTGTTGCAGCAGTCAGCTGTTTCTACACTGTAGTGGTTAACACATTTACCTTAAACTAGAAAGGTCACCGATTCGATACCAAATTGCAACAATAACCACTGGTGTCACCTTCTAGCTGATCATATTCTGCCTTTTGTTAGTTTTCGAAACTACCTAACTACTTTGTTTGTGGCGCTTTCATAGTGAAACAACAGTCAGCTGATTCCAAATTAGGGTGATGATATCATTTGCCTCACAGGAGAAAGGTCCCTGATTTGGCACTGGGTGGAAGCATCCCATTGGTTTCACATTTGAACTGAAAAAATGAGTTTTTCGGAACGATTCTTAAGTACCTGATCAATTTGTCTGTGGCTCTTTCATATTCTTGACATATCAGCTGTTTCCATAGTGTAGTGGTTATCACGATCGCCTTACACGCGATAGATCCCTGGTTCGAGACCAGGTGGAAACAATCTGAATACCCTTTTTGATTTAAAAAAACACCCTTTTTTACAGCAATTCGAAACTAACTACTTTGAGTTTGGCTCTTTCACATTGTTGCAGTAGTCAGCTGCTTCTACACTGTAGTGGTTTTCACATTCACCTCAAACTAGAAAGGTCACCGATTCGATACCAGGTTTCTAACAATAACAACTGGTGTCACCTTCTAGCTGATCATATTCTGCCTTTTGTTAGTTTTCGAAACTACCCAACTACTTTGTTTGTGGCGCTTTCATAGTGAAACAACAGTCAGCTGTTTCCAAAGTAGGGTGATGATATCATTTGCCTCACAGGAGAAAGGTCCCTGATTTGGCACAGGGTGGAAGCATCCCATTGGTTTCACATTTGAACCGAAAAAATGAGTTTTTCGGAACGATTCTTAACTACCTGATAAATTTGTCTGTGGCCCTTTCATATTTTTGACATATCAGCTGTTTCCATAGTGTAGTGGTTATCACACTCGCCTAACACGCGATAGGTCCCTGGTTCGAAACCAGGTGGAAACATTCTGAATACACTTTTTGAGTTAAAAAAACACCCTTTTTTCCAGCAATTCGAAACTAACTACTTTGAGTTTGGCTCGTTCACATTGTTGCAGTAGTCAGCTGTTTCTACACTGTAGTGGTTTTTGCATTCACCTCAAACTAGAAAGGTCACCGATTCGATACCAGGTTTCTAACAATAACAACTGGTGTCACCTTCTAGCTGATCATATTCTGCCTTTTGTTAGTTTTCGAAACTACCCAACTACTTTGTTTGTGGCGCTTTCATAGTGAAACAACAGTCAGTTGTTTCCAAATTAGGGTGATGATATCATTTGCCTCACAGGAGAAAGGTCCCTGATTTGGCACTGGGTGGAAGCATCCCATTGGTTTCACATTTGAACTGAAAAAATGAGTTTTTCGGAACGATTCTTAACTACCTGATCAATTTGTCTGTGGCTCTTTCATATTTTTGACATATCAGCTGTTTCCATAGTGTAGTGGTTATCACGATCGCCTTACACGCGATAGGTCCCTGGTTCGAAACCAGGTGGAAATATTCTGAATACACTTTTTGAGTTAAAAAAAACACCCTTTTTTACAGCAATTCGAAACTAACTACTTTGAGTTTGGCTCTTTCACATTGTTGCAGTAGTCAGCTGTTTCTACACTGTAGTGGTTTTTTGCATTCACCTCAAACTAGAAAGGTCACCGATTCGATACTAGGTTTCTAACAATAACAACTGGTGTCACTTTCTAGCTGATCATATTCTGCCTTTTGTTAGTTTTCGAAACTACCCAACTACTTTGTTTGTGGCGCTTTCATAGTGAAACAACAGTCAGCTGTTTCCAAATTAGGGTGATGATATCATTTGCCTCACAGGAGAAAGGTCCCTGATTTGGCACTGGGTGGAAGCATCCCATTGGTTTCACATTTGAACTGAAAAAATGAGTTTTTCGGAACGATTCTTAACTACCTGATCAATTTGTCTGTGGCTCTTTCATATTTTTGACATATCAGCAGTTTCCATAGTGTAGTGGTTATCACGATCGCCTCACACGCGATAGGTCCCTGGTTCGAAACAAGGTTGAAACATTCTGAATACCCTTTTTTATTTAATAAAAACTCCCTTTTTTACAGCGATTCGAAATTAACTATTTTGAGTTTGGCTCTTTCATATTGTTGCAGCAGTCAGCTGTTTCTACACTGTAGTGGTTAACACATTTACCTTAAACTAGAAAGGTCACCGATTCGATACCAAATTGCAACAATAACCACTGGTGTCACCTTCTAGCTGATCATATTCTGCCTTTTGTTAGTTTTCGAAACTACCTAACTACTTTGTTTGTGGCGCTTTCATAGTGAAACAACAGTCAGCTGATTCCAAATTAGGGTGATGATATCATTTGCCTCACAGGAGAAAGGTCCCTGATTTGGCACTGGGTGGAAGCATCCCATTGGTTTCACATTTGAACTGAAAAAATGAGTTTTTCGGAACGATTCTTAAGTACCTGATCAATTTGTCTGTGGCTCTTTCATATTCTTGACATATCAGCTGTTTCCATAGTGTAGTGGTTATCACGATCGCCTTACACGCGATAGATCCCTGGTTCGAGACCAGGTGGAAACAATCTGAATACCCTTTTTGATTTAAAAAAACACCCTTTTTTACAGCAATTCGAAACTAACTACTTTGAGTTTGGCTCTTTCACATTGTTGCAGTAGTCAGCTGCTTCTACACTGTAGTGGTTTTCACATTCACCTCAAACTAGAAAGGTCACCGATTCGATACCAGGTTTCTAACAATAACAACTGGTGTCACCTTCTAGCTGATCATATTCTGCCTTTTGTTAGTTTTCGAAACTACCCAACTACTTTGTTTGTGGCGCTTTCATAGTGAAACAACAGTCAGCTGTTTCCAAAGTAGGGTGATGATATCATTTGCCTCACAGGAGAAAGGTCCCTGATTTGGCACAGGGTGGAAGCATCCCATTGGTTTCACATTTGAACCGAAAAAATGAGTTTTTCGGAACGATTCTTAACTACCTGATAAATTTGTCTGTGGCCCTTTCATATTTTTGACATATCAGCTGTTTCCATAGTGTAGTGGTTATCACACTCGCCTAACACGCGATAGGTCCCTGGTTCGAAACCAGGTGGAAACATTCTGAATACACTTTTTGAGTTAAAAAAACACCCTTTTTTCCAGCAATTCGAAACTAACTACTTTGAGTTTGGCTCGTTCACATTGTTGCAGTAGTCAGCTGTTTCTACACTGTAGTGGTTTTTGCATTCACCTCAAACTAGAAAGGTCACCGATTCGATACCAGGTTTCTAACAATAACAACTGGTGTCACCTTCTAGCTGATCATATTCTGCCTTTTGTTAGTTTTCGAAACTACCCAACTACTTTGTTTGTGGCGCTTTCATAGTGAAACAACAGTCAGTTGTTTCCAAATTAGGGTGATGATATCATTTGCCTCACAGGAGAAAGGTCCCTGATTTGGCACTGGGTGGAAGCATCCCATTGGTTTCACATTTGAACTGAAAAAATGAGTTTTTCGGAACGATTCTTAACTACCTGATCAATTTGTCTGTGGCTCTTTCATATTTTTGACATATCAGCTGTTTCCATAGTGTAGTGGTTATCACGATCGCCTTACACGCGATAGATCCCTGGTTCGAGACCAGGTGGAAACAATCTGAATACCCTTATGATTTAAAAAAACACCCTTTTTTACAGCGATTCGAAACTAACTACTTTGAGTTTGGCTCTTTCATATTGTTGCAGCAGTCAGCTGTTTCTACACTGTAGTGGTTAGCACATTTACCTTAAACTAGAAAGGTCACCGATTCGATACTAAGTTGCAACAATAACGACTGGTGTCACCTTCTAGCTGATCATATTCTGCCTTTTGTTAGTTTTCGAAACTACCCAACTACTTTGTTTGTGGCGCTTTCATAGTGAAACAACAGTCAGCTGTTTCCAAATTAGGGTGATGATATCATTTGCCTCACAGGAGAAAGGTCCCTGATTTGGCACTGGGTGGAAGCATCCCATTGGTTTCACATTTGAACTGAAAAAAATGAGTTTTTCGGAACGATTCTTAACTACCTGATCAATTTGTCTGTGGCTCTTTCATATTTTTGACATATCAGCTGTTTCCATAGTGTAGTGGTTATCACGGTCGCCTTACACGCAATAGGTTCCTGGTTCGAAACCAGGTGGAAACAATCTGAATACCCTTATGATTTAAAAAAACACCCTTTTTTACAGCGATTCGAAACTAACTACTTTGAGTTTGGCTCTTTCATATTGTTGCAGCAGTCAGCTGTTTCTACACTGTAGTGGTTAACACATTTACCTTAAACTAGAAAGGTCACCGATTCGATACCAAGTTGCAACAATAACGACTGGTGTCACCTTCTAGCTGATCATATTCTGCCTTTTGTTAGTTTTCAAAACTACCCAACTACTTTGTTTGTGGCGCTTTCATAGTGAAACAACAGTCAGCTGTTTCCCAATTAGGGTGATGATCACATTTGCCTCACAGGAGAAAGGTCCCTGATTTGGCACTGGGTGGAAGCATCCCATTGGTTTCACATTTGAACTGAAAAAATGAGTTTTTCGGAACGATTCTTAACTACCTGATCAATTTGTCTGTGGCTCTTTCATATTTTTGACATATCAGCTGTTTCCATAGTGTAGTGGTTATCGCACTTGCCTAACACGCGATAGGTCCCTTGTTCGAAACCAGGTGGAAATATTCTGAATACACTTTTTGAGTTAAAAAAAACACCCTTTTTTACAGCAATTCGAAACTAACTACTTTGAGTTTGGCTCTTTCACATTGTTGCAGTAGTCAGCTGCTTCTACACTGTAGTGGTTTTCACATTCACCTCAAACTAGAAAGGTCACCGATTCGATACCAGGTTTCTAACAATAACAACTGGTGTCACCTTCTAGCTGATCATATTCTGCCTTTTGTTAGTTTTCGAAACTACCCAACTACTTTGTTTGTGGCGCTTTCATAGTGAAACAACAGTCAGCTGTTTCCAAATTAGGGTGATGATATCATTTGCCTCACAGGAGAAAGGTCCCTGATTTGGCACTGGGTGGAAGCATCCCATTGGTTTCACATTTGAACTGAAAAAATGAGTTTTTCGGAACGATTCTTAACTACCTGATCAATTTGTCTGTGGCTCTTTCATATTTTTGACATATCAGCTGTTTCCATAGTGTAGTGGTTATCACGATCGCCTTACACGCGATAGGTCCCTGGTTCGAAACCAGGTGGAAACAATCTGAATACCCTTATGATTTAAAAAAACACCCTTTTTTACAGCGATTCGAAACTAACTACTTTGAGTTTGGCTCTTTCATATTGTTGCAGCAGTCAGCTGTTTCTACACTGTAGTGGTTAACACATTTACCTTAAACTAGAAAGGTCACCGATTCGATACCAAGTTGCAACAATAACGACTGGTGTCACCTTCTAGCTGATCATATTCTGCCTTTTGTTAGTTTTCGAAACTACCCAACTACTTTGTTTGTGGCGCTTTCATAGTGAAACAACAGTCAGCTGTTTCCAAATTAGGGTGATGATATCATTTGCCTCACAGGAGAAAGGTCCCTGATTTGGCACTGGGTGGAAGCATCCCATTGGTTTCACATTTGAACTGAAAAAATGAGTTTTTCGGAACGATTCTTAACTACCTGATCAATTTGTCTGTGGCTCTTTCATATTTTTGACATATCAGCTGTTTCCATAGTGTAGTGGTTATCACGGTCGCCTTACACGCAATAGGTCCCTGGTTCGAAACCAGTTGGAAACAATCTGAATACCCTTATGATTTAAAAAAACACCGTTTTTTACAGCGATTCGAAACTAACTACTTTGAGTTTGGCTCTTTCATATTGTTGCAGCAGTCAGCTGTTTCTACACTGTAGTGGTTAACACATTTACCTTAAACTAGAAAGGTCACCGATTCGATACCAAGTTGCAACAATAACGACTGGTGTCACCTTCTAGCTGATCATATTCTGCCTTTTGTTTGTTTTCGAAACTACCCAACTACTTTGTTTGTGGCGCTTTCATAGTGAAACAACAGTCAGCTGTTTCCAAATTAGGGTGATGATATCATTTGCCTCACAGGAGAAAGGTCCCTGATTTGGCACTGGGTGGAAGCATCCCATTGGTTTCACATTTGAACTGAAAAAATGAGTTTTTCGGAACGATTCTTAACTACCTGATCAATTTGTCTGTGGCTCTTTCATATTTTTGACATATCAGCTGTTTCCATAGTGTAGTGGTTATCACGATCGCCTTACACGCGATAGGTCCCTGGTTCGAAACCAGGTGGAAATATTCTGAATACACTTTTTGAGTTAAAAAAAACACCCTTTTTTACAGCAATTCGAAACTAACTACTTTGAGTTTGGCTCTTTCACATTGTTGCAGTAGTCAGCTGTTTCTACACTGTAGTGGTTTTTGCATTCACCTCAAACTAGAAAGGTCACCGATTCGATACTAGGTTTCTAACAATAACAACTGGTGTCACTTTCTAGCTGATCATATTCTGCCTTTTGTTAGTTTTCGAAACTACCCAACTACTTTGTTTGTGGCGCTTTCATAGTGAAACAACAGTCAGCTGTTTCCAAATTAGGGTGATGATATCATTTGCCTCACAGGAGAAAGGTCCCTGATTTGGCACTGGGTGGAAGCATCCCATTGGTTTCACATTTGAACTGAAAAAATGAGTTTTTCGGAACGATTCTTAACTACCTGATCAATTTGTCTGTGGCTCTTTCATATTTTTGACATATCAGCTGTTTCCATAGTGTAGTGGTTATCACGATCGCCTTACACGCGATAGGTCCCTGGTTCGAAACCAGGTGGAAACAATCTGAATACCCTTATGATTTAAAAAAACACCCTTTTTTACAGCGATTCGAAACTAACTACTTTGAGTTTGGCTCTTTCATATTGTTGCAGCAGTCAGCTGTTTCTACACTGTAGTGGTTAACACATTTACCTTAAACTAGAAAGGTCACCGATTCGATACCAAGTTGCAACAATAACGACTGGTGTCACCTTCTAGCTGATCATATTCTGCCTTTTGTTAGTTTTCGAAACTACCCAACTACTTTGTTTGTGGCGCTTTCATAGTGAAACAACAGTCAGCTGTTTCCAAATTAGGGTGATGATATCATTTGCCTCACAGGAGAAAGGTCCCTGATTTGGCACTGGGTGGAAGCATCCCATTGGTTTCACATTTGAACTGAAAAAATGAGTTTTTCGGAACGATTCTTAACTACCTGATCAATTTGTCTGTGGCTCTTTCATATTTTTGACATATCAGCTGTTTCCATAGTGTAGTGGTTATCACGGTCGCCTTACACCCAATAGGTCCCTGGTTCGAAACCAGTTGGAAACAATCTGAATACCCTTATGATTTAAAAAAACACCCTTTTTTACAGCGATTCGAAACTAACTACTTTGAGTTTGGCTCTTTCATATTGTTGCAGCAGTCAGCTGTTTCTACACTGTAGTGGTTAACACATTTACCTTAAACTAGAAAGGTCACCGATTCGATACCAAGTTGCAACAATAACGACTGGTGTCACCTTCTAGCTGATCATATTCTGCATTTTGTTTGTTTTCGAAACTACCCAACTACTTTGTTTGTGGCGCTTTCATAGTGAAACAACAGTCAGCTGTTTCCAAATTAGGGTGATGATATCATTTGCCTCACAGGAGAAAGGTCCCTGATTTGGCACTGGGTGGAAGCATCCCATTGGTTTCACATTTGAACTGAAAAAATGAGTTTTTCGGAACGATTCTTAACTACCTGATCAATTTGTCTGTGGCTCTTTCATATTTTTGACATATCAGCTGTTTCCATAGTGTAGTGGTTATCACGATCGCCTTACACGCGATAGGTCCCTGGTTCGAAACCAGGTGGAAATATTCTGAATACACTTTTTGAGTTAAAAAAAACACCCTTTTTTACAGCAATTCGAAACTAACTACTTTGAGTTTGGCTCTTTCACATTGTTGCAGTAGTCAGCTGTTTCTACACTGTAGTGGTTTTTGCATTCACCTCAAACTAGAAAGGTCACCGATTCGATACTAGGTTTCTAACAATAACAACTGGTGTCACTTTCTAGCTGATCATATTCTGCCTTTTGTTAGTTTTCGAAACTACCCAACTACTTTGTTTGTGGCGCTTTCATAGTGAAACAACAGTCAGCTGTTTCCAAATTAGGGTGATGATATCATTTGCCTCACAGGAGAAAGGTCCCTGATTTGGCACTGGGTGGAAGCATCCCATTGGTTTCACATTTGAACTGAAAAAATGAGTTTTTCGGAACGATTCTTAAGTACCTGATCAATTTGTCTGTGGCTCTTTCATATTCTTGACATATCAGCTGTTTCCATAGTGTAGTGGTTATCACGATCGCCTCACACGCGATAGGTCACTGGTTCGAAACCAGGTGGAAACATTCTAAATACCCTTTTTGATTTAAAAAAACACCCTTTTTTACAGCAATTCGAAACTAACTACTTTGAGTTTGGCTCTTTCACATTGTTGCAGTAGTCAGCTGCTTCTACACTGTAGTGGTTTTCACATTCACCTCAAACTAGAAAGGTCACCGATTCGATACCAGGTTTCTAACAATAACAACTGGTGTCACCTTCTAGCTGATCATATTCTGCCTTTTGTTAGTTTTCGAAACTACCCAACTACTTTGTTTGTGGCGCTTTCATAGTGAAACAACAGTCAGCTGTTTCCAAAGTAGGGTGATGATATCATTTGCCTCACAGGAGAAAGGTCCCTGATTTGGCACAGGGTGGAAGCATCCCATTGGTTTCACATTTGAACCGAAAAAATGAGTTTTTCGGAACGATTCTTAACTACCTGATAAATTTGTCTGTGGCCCTTTCATATTTTTGACATATCAGCTGTTTCCATAGTGTAGTGGTTATCACACTCGCCTAACACGCGATAGGTCCCTGGTTCGAAACCAGGTGGAAACATTCTGAATACACTTTTTGAGTTAAAAAAACACCCTTTTTTCCAGCAATTCGAAACTAACTACTTTGAGTTTGGCTCGTTCACATTGTTGCAGTAGTCAGCTGTTTCTACACTGTAGTGGTTTTTGCATTCACCTCAAACTAGAAAGGTCACCGATTCGATACCAGGTTTCTAACAATAACAACTGGTGTCACCTTCTAGCTGATCATATTCTGCCTTTTGTTAGTTTTCGAAACTACCCAACTACTTTGTTTGTGGCGCTTTCATAGTGAAACAACAGTCAGTTGTTTCCAAATTAGGGTGATGATATCATTTGCCTCACAGGAGAAAGGTCCCTGATTTGGCACTGGGTGGAAGCATCCCATTGGTTTCACATTTGAACTGAAAAAATGAGTTTTTCGGAACGATTCTTAACTACCTGATCAATTTGTCTGTGGCTCTTTCATATTTTTGACATATCAGCTGTTTCCATAGTGTAGTGGTTATCACGGTCGCCTTACACGCAATAGGTCCCTGGTTCGAAACCAGGTGGAAACAATCTGAATACCCTTATGATTTAAAAAAACACCCTTTTTTACAGCGATTCGAAACTAACTACTTTGAGTTTGGCTCTTTCATATTGTTGCAGCAGTCAGCTGTTTCTACACTGTAGTGGTTAACACATTTACCTTAAACTAGAAAGGTCACCGATTCGATACCAAGTTGCAACAATAACGACTGGTGTCACCTTCTAGCTGATCATATTCTGCCTTTTGTTTGTTTTCGAAACTACCCAACTACTTTGTTTGTGGCGCTTTCATAGTGAAACAACAGTCAGCTGTTTCCAAATTAGGGTGATGATATCATTTGCCTCACAGGAGAAAGGTCCCTGATTTGGCACTGGGTGGAAGCATCCCATTGGTTTCACATTTGAACTGAAAAAATGAGTTTTTCGGAACGATTCTTAACTACCTGATCAATTTGTCTGTGGCTCTTTCATATTTTTGACATATCAGCTGTTTCCATAGTGTAGTGGTTATCACGATCGCCTTACACGCGATAGATCCCTGGTTCGAGACCAGGTGGAAACAATCTGAATACCCTTATGATTTAAAAAAACACCCTTTTTTACAGCGATTCGAAACTAACTACTTTGAGTTTGGCTCTTTCATATTGTTGCAGCAGTCAGCTGTTTCTACACTGTAGTGGTTAACACATTTACCTTAAACTAGAAAGGTCACCGATTCGATACCAAATTGCAACAATAACCACTGGTGTCACCTTCTAGCTGATCATATTCTGCCTTTTGTTAGTTTTCGAAACTACCTAACTACTTTGTTTGTGGCGCTTTCATAGTGAAACAACAGTCAGCTGATTCCAAATTAGGGTGATGATATCATTTGCCTCACAGGAGAAAGGTCCCTGATTTGGCACTGGGTGGAAGCATCCCATTGGTTTCACATTTGAACTGAAAAAATGAGTTTTTCGGAACGATTCTTAAGTACCTGATCAATTTGTCTGTGGCTCTTTCATATTCTTGACATATCAGCTGTTTCCATAGTGTAGTGGTTATCACGATCGCCTTACACGCGATAGATCCCTGGTTCGAGACCAGGTGGAAACAATCTGAATACCCTTTTTGATTTAAAAAAACACCCTTTTTTACAGCAATTCGAAACTAACTACTTTGAGTTTGGCTCTTTCACATTGTTGCAGTAGTCAGCTGCTTCTACACTGTAGTGGTTTTCACATTCACCTCAAACTAGAAAGGTCACCGATTCGATACCAGGTTTCTAACAATAACAACTGGTGTCACCTTCTAGCTGATCATATTCTGCCTTTTGTTAGTTTTCGAAACTACCCAACTACTTTGTTTGTGGCGCTTTCATAGTGAAACAACAGTCAGCTGTTTCCAAAGTAGGGTGATGATATCATTTGCCTCACAGGAGAAAGGTCCCTGATTTGGCACAGGGTGGAAGCATCCCATTGGTTTCACATTTGAACCGAAAAAATGAGTTTTTCGGAACGATTCTTAACTACCTGATAAATTTGTCTGTGGCCCTTTCATATTTTTGACATATCAGCTGTTTCCATAGTGTAGTGGTTATCACACTCGCCTAACACGCGATAGGTCCCTGGTTCGAAACCAGGTGGAAACATTCTGAATACACTTTTTGAGTTAAAAAAACACCCTTTTTTCCAGCAATTCGAAACTAACTACTTTGAGTTTGGCTCGTTCACATTGTTGCAGTAGTCAGCTGTTTCTACACTGTAGTGGTTTTTGCATTCACCTCAAACTAGAAAGGTCACCGATTCGATACCAGGTTTCTAACAATAACAACTGGTGTCACCTTCTAGCTGATCATATTCTGCCTTTTGTTAGTTTTCGAAACTACCCAACTACTTTGTTTGTGGCGCTTTCATAGTGAAACAACAGTCAGCTGTTTCCAAATTAGGGTGATGATATCATTTGCCTCACAGGAGAAAGGTCCCTGATTTGGCACTGGGTGGAAGCATCCCATTGGTTTCACATTTGAACTGAAAAAATGAGTTTTTCGGAACGATTCTTAACTACCTGATCAATTTGTCTGTGGCTCTTTCATATTTTTGACATATCAGCTGTTTCCATAGTGTAGTGGTTATCACGATCGCCTTACACGCGATAGATCCCTGGTTCGAGACCAGGTGGAAACAATCTGAATACCCTTATGATTTAAAAAAACACCCTTTTTTACAGCGATTCGAAACTAACTACTTTGAGTTTGGCTCTTTCATATTGTTGCAGCAGTCAGCTGTTTCTACACTGTAGTGGTTAGCACATTTACCTTAAACTAGAAAGGTCACCGATTCGATACTAAGTTGCAACAATAACGACTGGTGTCACCTTCTAGCTGATCATATTCTGCCTTTTGTTAGTTTTCGAAACTACCCAACTACTTTGTTTGTGGCGCTTTCATAGTGAAACAACAGTCAGCTGTTTCCAAATTAGGGTGATGATATCATTTGCCTCACAGGAGAAAGGTCCCTGATTTGGCACTGGGTGGAAGCATCCCATTGGTTTCACATTTGAACTGAAAAAAATGAGTTTTTCGGAACGATTCTTAACTACCTGATCAATTTGTCTGTGGCTCTTTCATATTTTTGACATATCAGCTGTTTCCATAGTGTAGTGGTTATCACGGTCGCCTTACACGCAATAGGTTCCTGGTTCGAAACCAGGTGGAAACAATCTGAATACCCTTATGATTTAAAAAAACACCCTTTTTTACAGCGATTCGAAACTAACTACTTTGAGTTTGGCTCTTTCATATTGTTGCAGCAGTCAGCTGTTTCTACACTGTAGTGGTTAACACATTTACCTTAAACTAGAAAGGTCACCGATTCGATACCAAGTTGCAACAATAACGACTGGTGTCACCTTCTAGCTGATCATATTCTGCCTTTTGTTAGTTTTCAAAACTACCCAACTACTTTGTTTGTGGCGCTTTCATAGTGAAACAACAGTCAGCTGTTTCCCAATTAGGGTGATGATCACATTTGCCTCACAGGAGAAAGGTCCCTGATTTGGCACTGGGTGGAAGCATCCCATTGGTTTCACATTTGAACTGAAAAAATGAGTTTTTCGGAACGATTCTTAACTACCTGATCAATTTGTCTGTGGCTCTTTCATATTTTTGACATATCAGCTGTTTCCATAGTGTAGTGGTTATCGCACTTGCCTAACACGCGATAGGTCCCTTGTTCGAAACCAGGTGGAAATATTCTGAATACACTTTTTGAGTTAAAAAAAACACCCTTTTTTACAGCAATTCGAAACTAACTACTTTGAGTTTGGCTCTTTCACATTGTTGCAGTAGTCAGCTGCTTCTACACTGTAGTGGTTTTCACATTCACCTCAAACTAGAAAGGTCACCGATTCGATACCAGGTTTCTAACAATAACAACTGGTGTCACCTTCTAGCTGATCATATTCTGCCTTTTGTTAGTTTTCGAAACTACCCAACTACTTTGTTTGTGGCGCTTTCATAGTGAAACAACAGTCAGCTGTTTCCAAATTAGGGTGATGATATCATTTGCCTCACAGGAGAAAGGTCCCTGATTTGGCACTGGGTGGAAGCATCCCATTGGTTTCACATTTGAACTGAAAAAATGAGTTTTTCGGAACGATTCTTAACTACCTGATCAATTTGTCTGTGGCTCTTTCATATTTTTGACATATCAGCTGTTTCCATAGTGTAGTGGTTATCACGATCGCCTTACACGCGATAGGTCCCTGGTTCGAAACCAGGTGGAAACAATCTGAATACCCTTATGATTTAAAAAAACACCCTTTTTTACAGCGATTCGAAACTAACTACTTTGAGTTTGGCTCTTTCATATTGTTGCAGCAGTCAGCTGTTTCTACACTGTAGTGGTTAACACATTTACCTTAAACTAGAAAGGTCACCGATTCGATACCAAGTTGCAACAATAACGACTGGTGTCACCTTCTAGCTGATCATATTCTGCCTTTTGTTAGTTTTCGAAACTACCCAACTACTTTGTTTGTGGCGCTTTCATAGTGAAACAACAGTCAGCTGTTTCCAAATTAGGGTGATGATATCATTTGCCTCACAGGAGAAAGGTCCCTGATTTGGCACTGGGTGGAAGCATCCCATTGGTTTCACATTTGAACTGAAAAAATGAGTTTTTCGGAACGATTCTTAACTACCTGATCAATTTGTCTGTGGCTCTTTCATATTTTTGACATATCAGCTGTTTCCATAGTGTAGTGGTTATCACGGTCGCCTTACACGCAATAGGTCCCTGGTTCGAAACCAGTTGGAAACAATCTGAATACCCTTATGATTTAAAAAAACACCCTTTTTTACAGCGATTCGAAACTAACTACTTTGAGTTTGGCTCTTTCATATTGTTGCAGCAGTCAGCTGTTTCTACACTGTAGTGGTTAACACATTTACCTTAAACTAGAAAGGTCACCGATTCGATACCAAGTTGCAACAATAACGACTGGTGTCACCTTCTAGCTGATCATATTCTGCCTTTTGTTTGTTTTCGAAACTACCCAACTACTTTGTTTGTGGCGCTTTCATAGTGAAACAACAGTCAGCTGTTTCCAAATTAGGGTGATGATATCATTTGCCTCACAGGAGAAAGGTCCCTGATTTGGCACTGGGTGGAAGCATCCCATTGGTTTCACATTTGAACTGAAAAAATGAGTTTTTCGGAACGATTCTTAACTACCTGATCAATTTGTCTGTGGCTCTTTCATATTTTTGACATATCAGCTGTTTCCATAGTGTAGTGGTTATCACGATCGCCTTACACGCGATAGGTCCCTGGTTCGAAACCAGGTGGAAATATTCTGAATACACTTTTTGAGTTAAAAAAAACACCCTTTTTTACAGCAATTCGAAACTAACTACTTTGAGTTTGGCTCTTTCACATTGTTGCAGTAGTCAGCTGTTTCTACACTGTAGTGGTTTTTGCATTCACCTCAAACTAGAAAGGTCACCGATTCGATACTAGGTTTCTAACAATAACAACTGGTGTCACTTTCTAGCTGATCATATTCTGCCTTTTGTTAGTTTTCGAAACTACCCAACTACTTTGTTTGTGGCGCTTTCATAGTGAAACAACAGTCAGCTGTTTCCAAATTAGGGTGATGATATCATTTGCCTCACAGGAGAAAGGTCCCTGATTTGGCACTGGGTGGAAGCATCCCATTGGTTTCACATTTGAACTGAAAAAATGAGTTTTTCGGAACGATTCTTAACTACCTGATCAATTTGTCTGTGGCTCTTTCATATTTTTGACATATCAGCTGTTTCCATAGTGTAGTGGTTATCACGATCGCCTTACACGCGATAGGTCCCTGGTTCGAAACCAGGTGGAAACAATCTGAATACCCTTATGATTTAAAAAAACACCCTTTTTTACAGCGATTCGAAACTAACTACTTTGAGTTTGGCTCTTTCATATTGTTGCAGCAGTCAGCTGTTTCTACACTGTAGTGGTTAACACATTTACCTTAAACTAGAAAGGTCACCGATTCGATACCAAGTTGCAACAATAACGACTGGTGTCACCTTCTAGCTGATCATATTCTGCCTTTTGTTAGTTTTCGAAACTACCCAACTACTTTGTTTGTGGCGCTTTCATAGTGAAACAACAGTCAGCTGTTTCCAAAGTAGGGTGATGATATCATTTGCCTCACAGGAGAAAGGTCCCTGATTTGGCACAGGGTGGAAGCATCCCATTGGTTTCACATTTGAACCGAAAAAATGAGTTTTTCGGAACGATTCTTAACTACCTGATAAATTTGTCTGTGGCCCTTTCATATTTTTGACATATCAGCTGTTTCCATAGTGTAGTGGTTATCACACTCGCCTAACACGCGATAGGTCCCTGGTTCGAAACCAGGTGGAAACATTCTGAATACACTTTTTGAGTTAAAAAAACACCCTTTTTTCCAGCAATTCGAAACTAACTACTTTGAGTTTGGCTCGTTCACATTGTTGCAGTAGTCAGCTGTTTCTACACTGTAGTGGTTTTTGCATTCACCTCAAACTAGAAAGGTCACCGATTCGATACCAGGTTTCTAACAATAACAACTGGTGTCACCTTCTAGCTGATCATATTCTGCCTTTTGTTAGTTTTCGAAACTACCCAACTACTTTGTTTGTGGCGCTTTCATAGTGAAACAACAGTCAGTTGTTTCCAAATTAGGGTGATGATATCATTTGCCTCACAGGAGAAAGGTCCCTGATTTGGCACTGGGTGGAAGCATCCCATTGGTTTCACATTTGAACTGAAAAAATGAGTTTTTCGGAACGATTCTTAACTACCTGATCAATTTGTCTGTGGCTCTTTCATATTTTTGACATATCAGCTGTTTCCATAGTGTAGTGGTTATCACGATCGCCTTACACGCGATAGATCCCTGGTTCGAGACCAGGTGGAAACAATCTGAATACCCTTATGATTTAAAAAAACACCCTTTTTTACAGCGATTCGAAACTAACTACTTTGAGTTTGGCTCTTTCATATTGTTGCAGCAGTCAGCTGTTTCTACACTGTAGTGGTTAGCACATTTACCTTAAACTAGAAAGGTCACCGATTCGATACTAAGTTGCAACAATAACGACTGGTGTCACCTTCTAGCTGATCATATTCTGCCTTTTGTTAGTTTTCGAAACTACCCAACTACTTTGTTTGTGGCGCTTTCATAGTGAAACAACAGTCAGCTGTTTCCAAATTAGGGTGATGATATCATTTGCCTCACAGGAGAAAGGTCCCTGATTTGGCACTGGGTGGAAGCATCCCATTGGTTTCACATTTGAACTGAAAAAAATGAGTTTTTCGGAACGATTCTTAACTACCTGATCAATTTGTCTGTGGCTCTTTCATATTTTTGACATATCAGCTGTTTCCATAGTGTAGTGGTTATCACGGTCGCCTTACACGCAATAGGTTCCTGGTTCGAAACCAGGTGGAAACAATCTGAATACCCTTATGATTTAAAAAAACACCCTTTTTTACAGCGATTCGAAACTAACTACTTTGAGTTTGGCTCTTTCATATTGTTGCAGCAGTCAGCTGTTTCTACACTGTAGTGGTTAACACATTTACCTTAAACTAGAAAGGTCACCGATTCGATACCAAGTTGCAACAATAACGACTGGTGTCACCTTCTAGCTGATCATATTCTGCCTTTTGTTAGTTTTCAAAACTACCCAACTACTTTGTTTGTGGCGCTTTCATAGTGAAACAACAGTCAGCTGTTTCCCAATTAGGGTGATGATCACATTTGCCTCACAGGAGAAAGGTCCCTGATTTGGCACTGGGTGGAAGCATCCCATTGGTTTCACATTTGAACTGAAAAAATGAGTTTTTCGGAACGATTCTTAACTACCTGATCAATTTGTCTGTGGCTCTTTCATATTTTTGACATATCAGCTGTTTCCATAGTGTAGTGGTTATCGCACTTGCCTAACACGCGATAGGTCCCTTGTTCGAAACCAGGTGGAAATATTCTGAATACACTTTTTGAGTTAAAAAAAACACCCTTTTTTACAGCAATTCGAAACTAACTACTTTGAGTTTGGCTCTTTCACATTGTTGCAGTAGTCAGCTGCTTCTACACTGTAGTGGTTTTCACATTCACCTCAAACTAGAAAGGTCACCGATTCGATACCAGGTTTCTAACAATAACAACTGGTGTCACCTTCTAGCTGATCATATTCTGCCTTTTGTTAGTTTTCGAAACTACCCAACTACTTTGTTTGTGGCGCTTTCATAGTGAAACAACAGTCAGCTGTTTCCAAATTAGGGTGATGATATCATTTGCCTCACAGGAGAAAGGTCCCTGATTTGGCACTGGGTGGAAGCATCCCATTGGTTTCACATTTGAACTGAAAAAATGAGTTTTTCGGAACGATTCTTAACTACCTGATCAATTTGTCTGTGGCTCTTTCATATTTTTGACATATCAGCTGTTTCCATAGTGTAGTGGTTATCACGATCGCCTTACACGCGATAGGTCCCTGGTTCGAAACCAGGTGGAAACAATCTGAATACCCTTATGATTTAAAAAAACACCCTTTTTTACAGCGATTCGAAACTAACTACTTTGAGTTTGGCTCTTTCATATTGTTGCAGCAGTCAGCTGTTTCTACACTGTAGTGGTTAACACATTTACCTTAAACTAGAAAGGTCACCGATTCGATACCAAGTTGCAACAATAACGACTGGTGTCACCTTCTAGCTGATCATATTCTGCCTTTTGTTAGTTTTCGAAACTACCCAACTACTTTGTTTGTGGCGCTTTCATAGTGAAACAACAGTCAGCTGTTTCCAAATTAGGGTGATGATATCATTTGCCTCACAGGAGAAAGGTCCCTGATTTGGCACTGGGTGGAAGCATCCCATTGGTTTCACATTTGAACTGAAAAAATGAGTTTTTCGGAACGATTCTTAACTACCTGATCAATTTGTCTGTGGCTCTTTCATATTTTTGACATATCAGCTGTTTCCATAGTGTAGTGGTTATCACGGTCGCCTTACACGCAATAGGTCCCTGGTTCGAAACCAGTTGGAAACAATCTGAATACCCTTATGATTTAAAAAAACACCCTTTTTTACAGCGATTCGAAACTAACTACTTTGAGTTTGGCTCTTTCATATTGTTGCAGCAGTCAGCTGTTTCTACACTGTAGTGGTTAACACATTTACCTTAAACTAGAAAGGTCACCGATTCGATACCAAGTTGCAACAATAACGACTGGTGTCACCTTCTAGCTGATCATATTCTGCCTTTTGTTTGTTTTCGAAACTACCCAACTACTTTGTTTGTGGCGCTTTCATAGTGAAACAACAGTCAGCTGTTTCCAAATTAGGGTGATGATATCATTTGCCTCACAGGAGAAAGGTCCCTGATTTGGCACTGGGTGGAAGCATCCCATTGGTTTCACAATTGAACTGAAAAAATGAGTTTTTCGGAACGATTCTTAACTACCTGATCAATTTGTCTGTGGCTCTTTCATATTTTTGACATATCAGCTGTTTCCATAGTGTAGTGGTTATCACGATCGCCTTACACGCGATAGGTCCCTGGTTCGAAACCAGGTGGAAATATTCTGAATACACTTTTTGAGTTAAAAAAAACACCCTTTTTTACAGCAATTCGAAACTAACTACTTTGAGTTTGGCTCTTTCACATTGTTGCAGTAGTCAGCTGTTTCTACACTGTAGTGGTTTTTGCATTCACCTCAAACTAGAAAGGTCACCGATTCGATACTAGGTTTCTAACAATAACAACTGGTGTCACTTTCTAGCTGATCATATTCTGCCTTTTGTTAGTTTTCGAAACTACCCAACTACTTTGTTTGTGGCGCTTTCATAGTGAAACAACAGTCAGCTGTTTCCAAATTAGGGTGATGATATCATTTGCCTCACAGGAGAAAGGTCCCTGATTTGGCACTGGGTGGAAGCATCCCATTGGTTTCACATTTGAACTGAAAAAATGAGTTTTTCGGAACGATTCTTAACTACCTGATCAATTTGTCTGTGGCTCTTTCATATTTTTGACATATCAGCTGTTTCCATAGTGTAGTGGTTATCACGATCGCCTTACACGCGATAGGTCCCTGGTTCGAAACCAGGTGGAAACAATCTGAATACCCTTATGATTTAAAAAAACACCCTTTTTTACAGCGATTCGAAACTAACTACTTTGAGTTTGGCTCTTTCATATTGTTGCAGCAGTCAGCTGTTTCTACACTGTAGTGGTTAACACATTTACCTTAAACTAGAAAGGTCACCGATTCGATACCAAGTTGCAACAATAACGACTGGTGTCACCTTCTAGCTGATCATATTCTGCCTTTTGTTAGTTTTCGAAACTACCCAACTACTTTGTTTGTGGCGCTTTCATAGTGAAACAACAGTCAGCTGTTTCCAAATTAGGGTGATGATATCATTTGCCTCACAGGAGAAAGGTCCCTGATTTGGCACTGGGTGGAAGCATCCCATTGGTTTCACATTTGAACTGAAAAAATGAGTTTTTCGGAACGATTCTTAACTACCTGATCAATTTGTCTGTGGCTCTTTCATATTTTTGACATATCAGCTGTTTCCATAGTGTAGTGGTTATCACGGTCGCCTTACACCCAATAGGTCCCTGGTTCGAAACCAGTTGGAAACAATCTGAATACCCTTATGATTTAAAAAAACACCCTTTTTTACAGCGATTCGAAACTAACTACTTTGAGTTTGGCTCTTTCATATTGTTGCAGCAGTCAGCTGTTTCTACACTGTAGTGGTTAACACATTTACCTTAAACTAGAAAGGTCACCGATTCGATACCAAGTTGCAACAATAACGACTGGTGTCACCTTCTAGCTGATCATATTCTGCCTTTTGTTTGTTTTCGAAACTACCCAACTACTTTGTTTGTGGCGCTTTCATAGTGAAACAACAGTCAGCTGTTTCCAAATTAGGGTGATGATATCATTTGCCTCACAGGAGAAAGGTCCCTGATTTGGCACTGGGTGGAAGCATCCCATTGGTTTCACATTTGAACTGAAAAAATGAGTTTTTCGGAACGATTCTTAACTACCTGATCAATTTGTCTGTGGCTCTTTCATATTTTTGACATATCAGCTGTTTCCATAGTGTAGTGGTTATCACGATCGCCTTACACGCGATAGGTCCCTGGTTCGAAACCAGGTGGAAATATTCTGAATACACTTTTTGAGTTAAAAAAAACACCCTTTTTTACAGCAATTCGAAACTAACTACTTTGAGTTTGGCTCTTTCACATTGTTGCAGTAGTCAGCTGTTTCTACACTGTAGTGGTTTTTGCATTCACCTCAAACTAGAAAGGTCACCGATTCGATACTAGGTTTCTAACAATAACAACTGGTGTCACTTTCTAGCTGATCATATTCTGCCTTTTGTTAGTTTTCGAAACTACCCAACTACTTTGTTTGTGGCGCTTTCATAGTGAAACAACAGTCAGCTGTTTCCAAATTAGGGTGATGATATCATTTGCCTCACAGGAGAAAGGTCCCTGATTTGGCACTGGGTGGAAGCATCCCATTGGTTTCACATTTGAACTGAAAAAATGAGTTTTTCGGAACGATTCTTAAGTACCTGATCAATTTGTCTGTGGCTCTTTCATATTCTTGACATATCAGCTGTTTCCATAGTGTAGTGGTTATCACGATCGCCTCACACGCGATAGGTCACTGGTTCGAAACCAGGTGGAAACATTCTAAATACCCTTTTTGATTTAAAAAAACACCCTTTTTTACAGCAATTCGAAACTAACTACTTTGAGTTTGGCTCTTTCACATTGTTGCAGTAGTCAGCTGCTTCTACACTGTAGTGGTTTTCACATTCACCTCAAACTAGAAAGGTCACCGATTCGATACCAGGTTTCTAACAATAACAACTGGTGTCACCTTCTAGCTGATCATATTCTGCCTTTTGTTAGTTTTCGAAACTACCCAACTACTTTGTTTGTGGCGCTTTCATAGTGAAACAACAGTCAGCTGTTTCCAAAGTAGGGTGATGATATCATTTGCCTCACAGGAGAAAGGTCCCTGATTTGGCACAGGGTGGAAGCATCCCATTGGTTTCACATTTGAACCGAAAAAATGAGTTTTTCGGAACGATTCTTAACTACCTGATAAATTTGTCTGTGGCCCTTTCATATTTTTGACATATCAGCTGTTTCCATAGTGTAGTGGTTATCACACTCGCCTAACACGCGATAGGTCCCTGGTTCGAAACCAGGTGGAAACATTCTGAATACACTTTTTGAGTTAAAAAAACACCCTTTTTTCCAGCAATTCGAAACTAACTACTTTGAGTTTGGCTCGTTCACATTGTTGCAGTAGTCAGCTGTTTCTACACTGTAGTGGTTTTTGCATTCACCTCAAACTAGAAAGGTCACCGATTCGATACCAGGTTTCTAACAATAACAACTGGTGTCACCTTCTAGCTGATCATATTCTGCCTTTTGTTAGTTTTCGAAACTACCCAACTACTTTGTTTGTGGCGCTTTCATAGTGAAACAACAGTCAGTTGTTTCCAAATTAGGGTGATGATATCATTTGCCTCACAGGAGAAAGGTCCCTGATTTGGCACTGGGTGGAAGCATCCCATTGGTTTCACATTTGAACTGAAAAAATGAGTTTTTCGGAACGATTCTTAACTACCTGATCAATTTGTCTGTGGCTCTTTCATATTTTTGACATATCAGCTGTTTCCATAGTGTAGTGGTTATCACGGTCGCCTTGCACGCAATAGGTCCCTGGTTCGAAACCAGGTGGAAACAATCTGAATACCCTTATGATTTAAAAAAACACCCTTTTTTACAGCGATTCGAAACTAACTACTTTGAGTTTGGCTCTTTCATATTGTTGCAGCAGTCAGCTGTTTCTACACTGTAGTGGTTAACACATTTACCTTAAACTAGAAAGGTCACCGATTCGATACCAAGTTGCAACAATAACGACTGGTGTCACCTTCTAGCTGATCATATTCTGCCTTTTGTTTGTTTTCGAAACTACCCAACTACTTTGTTTGTGGCGCTTTCATAGTGAAACAACAGTCAGCTGTTTCCAAATTAGGGTGATGATATCATTTGCCTCACAGGAGAAAGGTCCCTGATTTGGCACTGGGTGGAAGCATCCCATTGGTTTCACATTTGAACTGAAAAAATGAGTTTTTCGGAACGATTCTTAACTACCTGATCAATTTGTCTGTGGCTCTTTCATATTTTTGACATATCAGCTGTTTCCATAGTGTAGTGGTTATCACGATCGCCTTACACGCGATAGATCCCTGGTTCGAGACCAGGTGGAAACAATCTGAATACCCTTATGATTTAAAAAAACACCCTTTTTTACAGCGATTCGAAACTAACTACTTTGAGTTTGGCTCTTTCATATTGTTGCAGCAGTCAGCTGTTTCTACACTGTAGTGGTTAGCACATTTACCTTAAACTAGAAAGGTCACCGATTCGATACCAAGTTGCAACAATAACGACTGGTGTCACCTTCTAGCTGATCATATTCTGCCTTTTGTTAGTTTTCGAAACTACCCAACTACTTTGTTTGTGGCGCTTTCATAGTGAAACAACAGTCAGCGGTTTCCAAATTAGGGTGATGATATCATTTGCCTCACAGGAGAAAGGTCCCTGATTTGGCACTGGGTGGAAGCATCCCATTGGTTTCAGATTTGAACTGAAAAAAATGAGTTTTTCGGAACGATTCTTAACTACCTGATCAATTTGTCTGTGGCTCTTTCATATTTTTGACATATCAGCTGTTTCCATAGTGTAGTGATTATCACGGTCGCCTTACACGCAATAGGTCCCTGGTTCGAAACCAGGTGGAAACAATCTGAATACCCTTATGATTTAAAAAAACACCCTTTTTTACAGCGATTCGAAACTAACTACTTTGAGTTTGGCTCTTTCATATTGTTGCAGCAGTCAGCTGTTTCTACACTGTAGTGGTTAACACATTTACCTTAAACTAGAAAGGTCACCGATTCGATACCAAGTTGCAACAATAACGACTGGTGTCACCTTCTAGCTGATCATATTCTGCCTTTTGTTAGTTTTCAAAACTACCCAACTACTTTGTTTGTGGCGCTTTCATAGTGAAACAACAGTCAGCTGTTTCCCAATTAGGGTGATGATCACATTTGCCTCACAGGAGAAAGGTCCCTGATTTGGCACTGGGTGGAAGCATCCCATTGGTTTCACATTTGAACTGAAAAAATGAGTTTTTCGGAACGATTCTTAACTACCTGATCAATTTGTCTGTGGCTCTTTCATATTTTTGACATATCAGCTGTTTCCATAGTGTAGTGGTTATCGCACTTGCCTAACACGCGATAGGTCCCTGGTTCGAAACCAGGTGGAAATATTCTGAATACACTTTTTGAGTTAAAAAAAACACCCTTTTTTACAGCAATTCGAAACTAACTACTTTGAGTTTGGCTCTTTCACATTGTTCCAGTAGTCAGCTGTTTCTACAGTGTAGTGGTTTTTGCATTCACCTCAAACTAGAAAGGTCACCGATTCGATACTAGGTTTCTAACAATAACAACTGGTGTCACTTTCTAGCTGATCATATTCTGCCTTTTGTTAGTTTTCGAAACTACCCAACTACTTTGTTTGTGGCGCTTTCATAGTGAAACAACAGTCAGCTGTTTCCAAATTAGGGTGATGATATCATTTGCCTCACAGGAGAAAGGTCCCTGATTTGGCACTGGGTGGAAGCATCCCATTGGTTTCACATTTGAACTGAAAAAATGAGTTTTTCGGAACGATTCTTAACTACCTGATCAATTTGTCTGTGGCTCTTTCATATTTTTGACATATCAGCAGTTTCCATAGTGTAGTGGTTATCACGATCGCCTCACACGCGATAGGTCCCTGGTTCGAAACCAGGTGGAAACATTCTGAATACCCTTTATTATTTAAAAAAAACTCCCTTTTTTACAGCGATTCGAAATTAAATATTTTGAGTTTGGCTCTTTCATATTGTTGCAGCAGTCAGCTGTTTCTACACTGTAGTGGTTATCACATTCACCTTAAACTAGAAAGGTCACCGATTCGATACCAGGTTTCTAACAATAACAACTGGTGTCACCTTCTAGCTGATCATATTCTGCCTTTTGTTAGTTTTCGAAACTACCCAACTACTTTGTTTGTGGCGCTTTCATAGTGAAACAACAGTCAGCTGTTTCCAAAGTAGGGTGATGATATCATTTGCCTCACAGGAGAAAGGTCCCTGATTTGGCACAGGGTGGAAGCATCCCATTGGTTTCACATTTGAACCGAAAAAATGAGTTTTTCGGAACGATTCTTAACTACCTGATAAATTTGTCTGTGGCTCTTTCATATTTTTGACATATCAGCTGTTTCCATAGTGTAGTGGTTATCACACTCGCCTAACACGCGATAGGTCCCTGGTTCGAAACCAGGTGGAAACAATCTGAATACCCTTATGATTTAAAAAAACACCCTTTTTTACAGCGATTCGAAACTAACTACTTTGAGTTTGGCTCTTTCATATTGTTGCAGCAGTCAGCTGTTTCTACACTGTAGTGGTTAACACATTTACCTTAAACTAAAAAGGTCACCGATTCGATACCAAGTTGCAACAATAACGACTGGTGTCACCTTCTAGCTGATCATATTCTGCCTTTTGTTAGTTTTCAAAACTACCCAACTACTTTGTTTGTGGCGCTTTCATAGTGAAACAACAGTCAGCTGTTTCCCAATTAGGGTGATGATCACATTTGCCTCACAGGAGAAAGGTCCCTGATTTGGCACTGGGTGGAAGCATCCCATTGGTTTCACATTTGAACTGAAAAAATGAGTTTTTCGGAACGATTCTTAACTACCTGATCAATTTGTCTGTGGCTCTTTCATATTTTTGACATATCAGCTGTTTCCATAGTGTAGTGGTTATCGCACTTGCCTAACACGCGATAGGTCCCTGGTTCGAAACCAGGTGGAAATATTCTGAATACACTTTTTGAGTTAAAAAAAACACCCTTTTTTACAGCAATTCGAAACTAACTACTTTGAGTTTGGCTCTTTCACATTGTTGCAGTAGTCAGCTGTTTCTACAGTGTAGTGGTTTTTGCATTCACCTCAAACTAGAAAGGTCACCGATTCGATACTAGGTTTCTAACAATAACAACTGGTGTCACTTTCTAGCTGATCATATTCTGCCTTTTGTTAGTTTTCGAAACTACCCAACTACTTTGTTTGTGGCGCTTTCATAGTGAAACAACAGTCAGCTGTTTCCAAATTAGGGTGATGATATCATTTGCCTCACAGGAGAAAGGTCCCTGATTTGGCACTGGGTGGAAGCATCCCATTGGTTTCACATTTGAACTGAAAAAATGAGTTTTTCGGAACGATTCTTAACTACCTGATCAATTTGTCTGTGGCTCTTTCATATTTTTGACATATCAGCAGTTTCCATAGTGTAGTGGTTGTCACGATCGCCTCACACGCGATAGGTCCCTGGTTCGAAACCAGGTGGAAACATTCTGAATACCCTTTTTTATTTAATAAAAACTCCCTTTTTTACAGCGATTCGAAATTAACTATTTTGAGTTTGGCTCTTTCATATTGTTGCAGCAGTCAGCTGTTTCTACACTGTAGTGGTTAACACATTTACCTTAAACTAGAAAGGTCACCGATTCGATACCAAGTTGCAACAATAACCACTGGTGTCACCTTCTAGCTGATCATATTCTGCCTTTTGTTAGTTTTCGAAACTACCTAACTACTTTGTTTGTGGCGCTTTCATAGTGAAACAACAGTCAGCTGATTCCAAATTAGGGTGATGATATAATTTGCCTCACAGGAGAAAGGTCCCTGATTTGGCACTGGGTGGAAGCATCCCATTGGTTTCACATTTGAACTAAAAAATGAGTTTTTCGGAACGATTCTTAAGTACCTGATCAATTTGTCTGTGGCTCTTTCATATTTTTGACATATCAGCTGTTTCCATAGTGTAGTGGTTATCACGATCGCCTCACACGCGATAGGTCACTGGTTCGAAACCAGGTGGAAACATTCTGAATACCCTTTTTGATTTAAAAAAACACCCTTTTTTACAGCAATTCGAAACTAACTACTTTGAGTTTGGCTCTTTCACATTGTTGCAGTAGTCAGCTGCTTCTACACTGTAGTGGTTTTCACATTCACCTCAAACTAGAAAGGTCACCGATTCGATACCAGGTTTCTAACAATAACAACTGGTGTCACCTTCTAGCTGATCATATTCTGCCTTTTGTTAGTTTTCGAAACTACCCAACTACTTTGTTTGTGGCGCTTTCATAGTGAAACAACAGTCAGCTGTTTCCAAAGTAGGGTGATGATATCATTTGCCTCACAGGAGAAAGGTCCCTGATTTGGCACAGGGTGGAAGCATCCCATTGGTTTCACATTTGAACCGAAAAAATGAGTTTTTCGGAACGATTCTTAACTACCTGATAAATTTGTCTGTGGCTCTTTCATATTTTTGACATATCAGCTGTTTCCATAGTGTAGTGGTTATCACACTCGCCTAACACGCGATAGGTCCCTGGTTCGAAACCAGGTGGAAACAATCTGAATACCCTTATGATTTAAAAAAACACCCTTTTTTACAGCGATTCGAAACTAACTACTTTGAGTTTGGCTCTTTCATATTGTTGCAGCAGTCAGCTGTTTCTACACTGTAGTGGTTAACACATTTACCTTAAACTAAAAAGGTCACCGATTCGATACCAAGTTGCAACAATAACGACTGGTGTCACCTTCTAGCTGATCATATTCTGCCTTTTGTTAGTTTTCAAAACTACCCAACTACTTTGTTTGTGGCGCTTTCATAGTGAAACAACAGTCAGCTGTTTCCCAATTAGGGTGATGATCACATTTGCCTCACAGGAGAAAGGTCCCTGATTTGGCACTGGGTGGAAGCATCCCATTGGTTTCACATTTGAACTGAAAAAATGAGTTTTTCGGAACGATTCTTAACTACCTGATCAATTTGTCTGTGGCTCTTTCATATTTTTGACATATCAGCTGTTTCCATAGTGTAGTGGTTATCGCACTTGCCTAACACGCGATAGGTCCCTGGTTCGAAACCAGGTGGAAATATTCTGAATACACTTTTTGAGTTAAAAAAAACACCCTTTTTTACAGCAATTCGAAACTAACTACTTTGAGTTTGGCTCTTTCACATTGTTGCAGTAGTCAGCTGTTTCTACAGTGTAGTGGTTTTTGCATTCACCTCAAACTAGAAAGGTCACCGATTCGATACTAGGTTTCTAACAATAACAACTGGTGTCACTTTCTAGCTGATCATATTCTGCCTTTTGTTAGTTTTCGAAACTACCCAACTACTTTGTTTGTGGCGCTTTCATAGTGAAACAACAGTCAGCTGTTTCCAAATTAGGGTGATGATATCATTTGCCTCACAGGAGAAAGGTCCCTGATTTGGCACTGGGTGGAAGCATCCCATTGGTTTCACATTTGAACTGAAAAAATGAGTTTTTCGGAACGATTCTTAACTACCTGATCAATTTGTCTGTGGCTCTTTCATATTTTTGACATATCAGCAGTTTCCATAGTGTAGTGGTTGTCACGATCGCCTCACACGCGATAGGTCCCTGGTTCGAAACCAGGTGGAAACATTCTGAATACCCTTTTTTATTTAATAAAAACTCCCTTTTTTACAGCGATTCGAAATTAACTATTTTGAGTTTGGCTCTTTCATATTGTTGCAGCAGTCAGCTGTTTCTACACTGTAGTGGTTAACACATTTACCTTAAACTAGAAAGGTCACCGATTCGATACCAAGTTGCAACAATAACCACTGGTGTCACCTTCTAGCTGATCATATTCTGCCTTTTGTTAGTTTTCGAAACTACCTAACTACTTTGTTTGTGGCGCTTTCATAGTGAAACAACAGTCAGCTGATTCCAAATTAGGGTGATGATATAATTTGCCTCACAGGAGAAAGGTCCCTGATTTGGCACTGGGTGGAAGCATCCCATTGGTTTCACATTTGAACTAAAAAATGAGTTTTTCGGAACGATTCTTAAGTACCTGATCAATTTGTCTGTGGCTCTTTCATATTTTTGACATATCAGCTGTTTCCATAGTGTAGTGGTTATCACGATCGCCTCACACGCGATAGGTCACTGGTTCGAAACCAGGTGGAAACATTCTGAATACCCTTTTTGATTTAAAAAAACACCCTTTTTTACAGCAATTCGAAACTAACTACTTTGAGTTTGGCTCTTTCACATTGTTGCAGTAGTCAGCTGCTTCTACACTGTAGTGGTTTTCACATTCACCTCAAACTAGAAAGGTCACCGATTCGATACCAGGTTTCTAACAATAACAACTGGTGTCACCTTCTAGCTGATCATATTCTGCCTTTTGTTAGTTTTCGAAACTACCCAACTACTTTGTTTGTGGCGCTTTCATAGTGAAACAACAGTCAGCTGTTTCCAAAGTAGGGTGATGATATCATTTGCCTCACAGGAGAAAGGTCCCTGATTTGGCACAGGGTGGAAGCATCCCATTGGTTTCACATTTGAACCGAAAAAATGAGTTTTTCGGAACGATTCTTAACTACCTGATAAATTTGTCTGTGGCTCTTTCATATTTTTGACATATCAGCTGTTTCCATAGTGTAGTGGTTATCACACTCGCCTAACACGCGATAGGTCCCTGGTTCGAAACCAGGTGGAAACAATCTGAATACCCTTATGATTTAAAAAAACACCCTTTTTTACAGCGATTCGAAACTAACTACTTTGAGTTTGGCTCTTTCATATTGTTGCAGCAGTCAGCTGTTTCTACACTGTAGTGGTTAACACATTTACCTTAAACTAAAAAGGTCACCGATTCGATACCAAGTTGCAACAATAACGACTGGTGTCACCTTCTAGCTGATCATATTCTGCCTTTTGTTAGTTTTCGAAACTACCCAACTACTTTGTTTGTGGCGCTTTCATAGTGAAACAACAGTCAGCTGTTTCCCAATTAGGGTGATGATCACATTTGCCTCACAGGAGAAAGGTCCCTGATTTGGCACTGGGTGGAAGCATCCCATTGGTTTCACATTTGAACTGAAAAAATGAGTTTTTCGGAACGATTCTTAACTACCTGATCCATTTGTCTGTGGCTCTTTCATATTTTTGACATATCAGCTGTTTCCATAGTGTAGTGGTTATCGCACTCGCCTAACACGCGATAGGTCCCTGGTTCGAAACCAGGAGGAAACATTCTGAATACACTCTTTGAGTTAAAAAAAACACCCTTTTTTACAGCAATTCGAAACTAACTACTTTGACTTTGGCTCTTTCACGTTGTTGCAGTAGTCAGCTGTTTCTACACTGTAGTGGTTTTTGCATTCACCTCAAACTAGAAAGGTCACCGATTCGATACCAGGTTTCTAACAATAACAACTGGTGTCACTTTCTAGCTGATCATATTCTGCCTTTTGTTAGTTTTCGAAACTACCCAACTACTTTGTTTGTGGCGCTTTCATAGTGAAACAACAGTCAGCTGTTTCCAAATTAGGGTGATGATATCATTTGCCTCACAGGAGAAAGGTCCCTGATTTGGCACTGGGTGGAAGCATCCCATTGGTTTCACATTTGAACTGAAAAAATGACTTTTTCGGAACGATTCTTAACTACCTGATCAATTTGTCTGTGGCTCTTTCATATTTTTGACATATCAGCTGTTTCCATAGTGTAGTGGTTATCACAATCGCCTTACACGCGATAGGTCCCTGGTTCGAAACCAGGTGGAAACAATCTGAATACCCTTATGATTTAAAAAAACACCCTTTTTTACAGCGATTCGAAACTAACTACTTTGAGTTTGGCTCTTTCATATTGTTGCAGCAGTCAGCTGTTTCTACACTGTAGTGGTTAACACATTTACCTTAAACTAAAAAGGTCACCGATTCGATACCAAGTTGCAACAATAACGACTGGTGTCACCTTCTAGCTGATCATATTCTGCCTTTTGTTAGTTTTCGAAACTACCCAACTACTTTGTTTGTGGCGCTTTCATAGTGAAACAACAGTCAGCTGTTTCCCAATTAGGGTGATGATCACATTTGCCTCACAGGAGAAAGGTCCCTGATTTGGCACTGGGTGGAAGCATCCCATTGGTTTCACATTTGAACTGAAAAAATGAGTTTTTCGGAACGATTCTTAACTACCTGATCAATTTGTCTGTGGCTCTTTCATATTTTTGACATATCAGCTGTTTCCATAGTGTAGTGGTTATCACACTCGCCTAACACGCGATAGGTCCCTGGTTTGAAACCAGGAGGAAACATTCTGAATACACTCTTTGAGTTAAAAAAAACACCCTTTTTTACAGCAATTCGAAACTAACTACTTTGACTTTGGCTCTTTCACATTGTTGCAGTAGTCAGCTGTTTCTACACTGTAGTGGTTTTTGCATTCACCTCAAACTAGAAAGGTCACCGATTCGATACCAGGTTTCTAACAATAACAACTGGTGTCACTTTCTAGCTGATCATATTCTGCCTTTTGTTAGTTTTCGAAACTACCCAACTACTTTGTTTGTGGCGCTTTCATAGTGAAACAACAGTCAGCTGTTTCCAAATTAGGGTGATGATATCATTTGCCTCACAGGAGAAAGGTCCCTGATTTGGCACTGGGTGGAAGCATCCCATTGGTTTCACATTTGAACTGAAAAAAATGAGTTTTTCGGAACGATTCTTAACTACCTGATCAATTTGTCTGTGGCTCTTTCATATTTTTGACATTTCAGCAGTTTCCATAGTGTAGTGGTTATCACGATCGCCTCACACGCGATAGGTCCCTGGTTCGAAACCAGGTGGAAACTTTCTGAATACCCTTTTTTATTTAAAAAAAACTCCCTTTTTACAGCGATTCGAAATTAACTATTTTGAGTCTGGCTCTTTGATATTGTTGCAGCAGTCAGCTGTTTCTACACTGTAGTGGTTATCACATTCACCTTAAACTAGAAAGGTCACCGATTCGATACCAGGTTGCAACAATAACCACTGGTGTCACCTTCTAGCTGATCATATTCTGCCTTTTGTTAGTTTTCGAAACTACCCAACTACTTTGTTTGTGGCGCTTTCATAGTGAAACAACAGTCAGCTGTTTCCAAATTAGGGTGATGATATCATTTGCCTCACAGGAGAAAGGTCCCTGATTTGGCACTGGGTGGAAGCATCCCATTGGTTTCACATTTGAACTGAAAAAATGAGTTTTTCGGAACGATTCTTAACTACCTGATCAATTTGTCTGTGGCTCTTTCATATTTTTGACATATCAGCTGTTTACATAGTGTAGTGGTTATCACGATCGCCTTACACGCGATAGGTCCCTGGTTCGAAACCAGGTGGAAACAATCTGAATACCCTTATGATTTAAAAAAACACCCTTTTTTACAGCGATTCGAAACTAACTACTTTGAGTTTGGCTCTTTCACATTGTTGCAGTAGTCAGCTGCTTCTACACTGTAGTGGTTTTCACATTCACCTCAAACTAGAAAGGTCACCGATTCGATACCAGGTTTCTAACAATAACAACTGGTGTCACCTTCTAGCTGATCATATTCTGCCTTTTGTTAGTTTTCGAAACTACCCAACTACTTTGTTTGTGGCGCTTTCATAGTGAAACAACAGTCAGCTGTTTCCAAATTAGGGTGATGATATCATTTGCCTCACAGGAGAAAGGTCCCTGATTTGGCACTGGGTGGAAGCATCCCATTGGTTTCACATTTGAACTGAAAAAATGAGTTTTTCGGAACGATTCTTAACTACCTGATCAATTTGTCTGTCGCTCTTTCATATTTTTGACATATCAGCTGTTTCGATAGTGTAATAGTTATCACGCTCGCCTCACACGCGATAGGTCCCTGGTTCGAAACCAGGTGGAAACATTCTGAATACCCTTTTTGATTTAAAAAAACACCATTTTTTACAGCAATTCGAAACTAACTACTTTGAGTTTGGCTCGTTCACATTGTTGCAGTAGTCAGCTGTTTCTACACTGTAGTGGTTTTTGCATTCACCTCAAACTAGAAAGGTCACCGATTCGATACTAGGTTTCTAACAATAACAACTGGTGTCACCTTCTAGCTGATCATATTCTGCCTTTTGTTAGTTTTCGAAACTACCCAACTACTTTGTTTGTGGCGCTTTCATAGTGAAACAACAGTCAGCTGTTTCCAAATTAGGGTGATTATATCATTTGCCTCACAGGAGAAAGGTCCCTGATTTGGCACTGGGTGGAAGCATCCCATTGGTTTCACATTTGAACTGAAAAAATGAGTTTTTCGGAACGATTCTTAACTACCTGATCAATTTGTCTGTGGCTCTTTCATATTTTTGACATATCAGCTGTTTCCATAGTGTAGTGGTTATCACGATTGCCTTACACGCGATAGGTCCCTGGTTCGAAACCAGGTGGAAACAATCTGAATACCCTCATGATTTAAAAAAACCCCCTTTTTACAGCGATTCGAAACTAACTACTTTGAGTTTGGCTCTTTCATATTGTTGCAGCAGTCAGCTGTTTCTACACTGTAGTGGTTAACACATTTACCTTAAACTAAAAAGGTCACCGATTCGATACCAAGTTGCAACAATAACGACTGGTGTCACCTTCTAGCTGATCATATTCTGCCTTTTGTTAGTTTTCGAAACTACCCAACTACTTTGTTTGTGGCGCTTTCATAGTGAAACAACAGTCAGCTGTTTCCCAATTAGGGTGATGATCACATTTGCCTCACAGGAGAAAGGTCCCTGATTTGGCACTGGGTGGAAGCATCCCATTGGTTTCACATTTGAACTGAAAAAATGAGTTTTTCGGAACGATTCTTAACTACCTGATCCATTTGTCTGTGGCTCTTTCATATTTTTGACATATCAGCTGTTTCCATAGTGTAGTGGTTATCGCACTCGCCTAACACGCGATAGGTCCCTGGTTCGAAACCAGGAGGAAACATTCTGAATACACTCTTTGAGTTAAAAAAAACACCCTTTTTTACAGCAATTCGAAACTAACTACTTTGACTTTGGCTCTTTCACATTGTTGCAGTAGTCAGCTGTTTCTACACTGTAGTGGTTTTTGCATTCACCTCAAACTAGAAAGGTCACCGATTCGATACCAGGTTTCTAACAATAACAACTGGTGTCACTTTCTAGCTGATCATATTCTGCCTTTTGTTAGTTTTCGAAACTACCCAACTACTTTGTTTGTGGCGCTTTCATAGTGAAACAACAGTCAGCTGTTTCCAAATTAGGGTGATGATATCATTTGCCTCACAGGAGAAAGGTCCCTGATTTGGCACTGGGTGGAAGCATCCCATTGGTTTCACATTTGAACTGAAAAAATGACTTTTTCGGAACGATTCTTAACTACCTGATCAATTTGTCTGTGGCTCTTTCATATTTTTGACATATCAGCTGTTTCCATAGTGTAGTGGTTATCACAATCGCCTTACACGCGATAGGTCCCTGGTTCGAAACCAGGTGGAAACAATCTGAATACCCTTATGATTTAAAAAAACACCCTTTTTTACAGCGATTCGAAACTAACTACTTTGAGTTTGGCTCTTTCATATTGTTGCAGCAGTCAGCTGTTTCTACACTGTAGTGGTTAACACATTTACCTTAAACTAAAAAGGTCACCGATTCGATACCAAGTTGCAACAATAACGACTGGTGTCACCTTCTAGCTGATCATATTCTGCCTTTTGTTAGTTTTCGAAACTACCCAACTACTTTGTTTGTGGCGCTTTCATAGTGAAACAACAGTCAGCTGTTTCCCAATTAGGGTGATGATCACATTTGCCTCACAGGAGAAAGGTCCCTGATTTGGCACTGGGTGGAAGCATCCCATTGGTTTCACATTTGAACTGAAAAAATGAGTTTTTCGGAACGATTCTTAACTACCTGATCAATTTGTCTGTGGCTCTTTCATATTTTTGACATATCAGCTGTTTCCATAGTGTAGTGGTTATCACACTCGCCTAACACGCGATAGGTCCCTGGTTTGAAACCAGGAGGAAACATTCTGAATACACTCTTTGAGTTAAAAAAAACACCCTTTTTTACAGCAATTCGAAACTAACTACTTTGACTTTGGCTCTTTCACATTGTTGCAGTAGTCAGCTGTTTCTACACTGTAGTGGTTTTTGCATTCACCTCAAACTAGAAAGGTCACCGATTCGATACCAGGTTTCTAACAATAACAACTGGTGTCACTTTCTAGCTGATCATATTCTGCCTTTTGTTAGTTTTCGAAACTACCCAACTACTTTGTTTGTGGCGCTTTCATAGTGAAACAACAGTCAGCTGTTTCCAAATTAGGGTGATGATATCATTTGCCTCACAGGAGAAAGGTCCCTGATTTGGCACTGGGTGGAAGCATCCCATTGGTTTCACATTTGAACTGAAAAAAATGAGTTTTTCGGAACGATTCTTAACTACCTGATCAATTTGTCTGTGGCTCTTTCATATTTTTGACATATCAGCAGTTTCCATAGTGTAGTGGTTATCACGATCGCCTCACACGCGATAGGTCCCTGGTTCGAAACCAGGTGGAAACTTTCTGAATACCCTTTTTTATTTAAAAAAAACTCCCTTTTTACAGCGATTCGAAATTAACTATTTTGAGTCTGGCTCTTTGATATTGTTGCAGCAGTCAGCTGTTTCTACACTGTAGTGGTTATCACATTCACCTTAAACTAGAAAGGTCACCGATTCGATACCAGGTTGCAACAATAACCACTGGTGTCACCTTCTAGCTGATCATATTCTGCCTTTTGTTAGTTTTCGAAACTACCCAACTACTTTGTTTGTGGCGCTTTCATAGTGAAACAACAGTCAGCTGTTTCCAAATTAGGGTGATGATATCATTTGCCTCACAGGAGAAAGGTCCCTGATTTGGCACTGGGTGGAAGCATCCCATTGGTTTCACATTTGAACTGAAAAAATGATTTTTTCGGAACGATTCTTAACTACCTGATCAATTTGTCTGTGGCTCTTTCATATTTTTGACATATCAGCTGTTTACATAGTGTAGTGGTTATCACGATCGCCTTACACGCGATAGGTCCCTGGTTCGAAACCAGGTGGAAACAATCTGAATACCCTTATGATTTAAAAAAACACCCTTTTTTACAGCGATTCGAAACTAACTACTTTGAGTTTGGCTCTTTCACATTGTTGCAGTAGTCAGCTGCTTCTACACTGTAGTGGTTTTCACATTCACCTCAAACTAGAAAGGTCACCGATTCGATACCAGGTTTCTAACAATAACAACTGGTGTCACCTTCTAGCTGATCATATTCTGCCTTTTGTTAGTTTTCGAAACTACCCAACTACTTTGTTTGTGGCGCTTTCATAGTGAAACAACAGTCAGCTGTTTCCAAATTAGGGTGATGATATCATTTGCCTCACAGGAGAAAGGTCCCTGATTTGGCACTGGGTGGAAGCATCCCATTGGTTTCACATTTGAACTGAAAAAATGAGTTTTTCGGAACGATTCTTAACTACCTGATCAATTTGTCTGTCGCTCTTTCATATTTTTGACATATCAGCTGTTTCGATAGTGTAATAGTTATCACGCTCGCCTCACACGCGATAGGTCCCTGGTTCGAAACCAGGTGGAAACATTCTGAATACCCTTTTTGATTTAAAAAAACACCATTTTTTACAGCAATTCGAAACTAACTACTTTGAGTTTGGCTCGTTCACATTGTTGCAGTAGTCAGCTGTTTCTACACTGTAGTGGTTTTTGCATTCACCTCAAACTAGAAAGGTCACCGATTCGATACTAGGTTTCTAACAATAACAACTGGTGTCACCTTCTAGCTGATCATATTCTGCCTTTTGTTAGTTTTCGAAACTACCCAACTACTTTGTTTGTGGCGCTTTCATAGTGAAACAACAGTCAGCTGTTTCCAAATTAGGGTGATTATATCATTTGCCTCACAGGAGAAAGGTCCCTGATTTGGCACTGGGTGGAAGCATCCCATTGGTTTCACATTTGAACTGAAAAAATGAGTTTTTCGGAACGATTCTTAACTACCTGATCAATTTGTCTGTGGCTCTTTCATATATTTGACATATCAGCTGTTTCCATAGTGTAGTGGTTATCACGATTGCCTTACACGCGATAGGTCCCTGGTTCGAAACCAGGTGGAAACAATCTGAATACCCTCATGATTTAAAAAAACCCCCTTTTTACAGCGATTCGAAACTAACTACTTTGAGTTTGGCTCTTTCATATTGTTGCAGCAGTCAGCTGTTTCTACACTGTAGTGGTTAACACATTTACCTTAAACTAAAAAGGTCACCGATTCGATACCAAGTTGCAACAATAACGACTGGTGTCACCTTCTAGCTGATCATATTCTGCCTTTTGTTAGTTTTCGAAACTACCCAACTACTTTGTTTGTGGCGCTTTCATAGTGAAACAACAGTCAGCTGTTTCCAAATTAGGGTGATGATATCATTTGCCTCACAGGAGAAAGGTCCCTGATTTGGCACTGGGTGGAAGCATCCCATTGGTTTCACATTTGAACTGAAAAAATGAGTTTTTCGGAACGATTCTTAACTACCTGATCAATTTGTCTGTGGCTCTTTCATATTTTTGACATATCAGCTGTTTACATAGTGTAGTGGTTATCACGATCGCCTTACACGCGATAGGTCCCTGGTTCGAAACCAGGTGGAAACAATCTGAATACCCTTATGATTTAAAAAAACACCCTTTTTTACAGCGATTCGAAACTAACTACTTTGAGTTTGGCTCTTTCATATTGTTGCAGCAGTCAGCTGTTTCTACACTGTAGTGGTTAACACATTTACCTTAAACTAAAAAGGTCACCGATTCGATACCAAGTTGCAACAATAACGACTGGTGTCACCTTCTAGCTGATCATATTCTGCCTTTTGTTAGTTTTCGAAACTACCCAACTACTTTGTTTGTGGCGCTTTCATAGTGAAACAACAGTCAGCTGTTTCCAAAGTAGGGTGATGATATCATTTGCCTCACAGGAGAAAGGTCCCTGATTTGGCACAGGGTGGAAGCATCCCATTGGTTTCACATTTGAACTGAAAAAATGAGTTTTTCGGACCGATTCTTAACTACCTGATCAATTTGTCTGTGTCTCTTACATATTTTTGACATATCAGCTGTTTCCATAGTGTAGTGGTTATCACACTCGTCTAACACGCAATAGGTCCCTGGTTCGAAACCAGGTGGAAACATTCTGAATACCCTTTTTGATTTAAAAAACACCCTTTTTTACAGCAATTCGAAACTAACTACTTTGGGTTTGGCTCTTTCACATTGTTGCAGTAGTCAGCTGTTTCTACACTGTAGTGGTTTTCACATTCATCTCAAACTAGAAAGGTCACCGATTCGATACCAGGTTTCTAACAATAACAACTGGTGTCACCTTCTAGCTGATCATATTCTGCCTTTTGTTAGTTTTCGAAACTACCCAACTACTTTGTTTGTGGCGCTTTCATAGTCAAACAACAGTCAGCTGTTTCCAAATTAGGGTGATGATATCATTTGCCTCACAGGAGAAAGGTCCCTGATTTGGCACTGGGTGGAAGCATCCCATTGGTTTCACATTTGAACTGAAAAAATGAGTTTTTCGGAACGATTCTTAACTACCTGATAAATTTGTCTGTGGCTCTTTCATATTTTTGACATATCAGCTGTTTACATAGTGTAGTGGTTATCACGATCGCCTTACACGCGATAGGTCCCTGGTTCGAAACCAGGTGGAAACAATCTGAATACCCTTATGATTTAAAAAAACACCCTTTTTTACAGCAATTCGAAACTAACTACTTTGACTTTGGCTCTTTCATATTGTTGCAGCAGTCAGCTGTTTCTAGATTGTAGTGGTTAACACATTTACCTTAAACTAAAAAGGTCACCGATTCGATACCAAGTTGCAACAATAACGACTGGTGTCACCTTCTAGCTGATCATATTCTGCCTTTTGTTAGTTTTCGAAACTACCCAACTACTTTGTTTGTGGCGCTTTCATAGTGAAACAACAGTCAGCTGTTTCCAAAGTAGGGTGATGATATCATTTGCCTCACAGGAGAAAGGTCCCTGATTTGGCACAGGGTGGAAGCATCCCATTGGTTTCACATTTGAACTGAAAAAATGAGTTTTTCGGACCGATTCTTAACTACCTGATCAATTTGTCTGTGTCTCTTACATATTTTTGACATATCAGCTGTTTCCATAGTGTAGTGGTTATCACACTCGTCTAACACGCAATAGGTCCCTGGTTCGAAACCAGGTGGAAACATTCTGAATACCCTTTTTGATTTAAAAAACACCCTTTTTTACAGCAATTCGAAACTAACTACTTTGGGTTTGGCTCTTTCACATTGTTGCAGTAGTCAGCTGTTTCTACACTGTAGTGGTTTTCACATTCATCTCAAACTAGAAAGGTCACCGATTCGATACCAGGTTTCTAACAATAACAACTGGTGTCACCTTCTAGCTGATCATATTCTGCCTTTTGTTAGTTTTCGAAACTACCCAACTACTTTGTTTGTGGCGCTTTCATAGTCAAACAACAGTCAGCTGTTTCCAAATTAGGGTGATGATATCATTTGCCTCACAGGAGAAAGGTCCCTGATTTGGCACTGGGTGGAAGCATCCCATTGGTTTCACATTTGAACTGAAAAAATGAGTTTTTCGGAACGATTCTTAACTACCTGATAAATTTGTCTGTGGCTCTTTCATATTTTTGACATATCAGCTGTTTCCATAGTGTAGTGGTTATCACACTCGCCTAACACGCGATAGGTCCCTGGTTCGAAACCAGGTGGAAACATTCTGAATACACTTTTTGAGTTAAAAAAACACCCTTTTTTCCAGCAATTCGAAACTAACTACTTTGAGTTTGGCTCGTTCACATTGTTGCAGTAGTCAGCTGTTTCTACACTGTAGTGGTTTTTGCATTCACCTCAAACTAGAAAGGTCACCGATTCGATACCAGGTTTCTAACAATAACAACTGGTGTCACCTTCTAGCTGATCATATTCTGCCTTTTGTTAGTTTTCGAAACTACCCAACTACTTTGTTTGTGGCGCTTTCATAGTGAAACAACAGTCAGCTGTTTCCAAATTAGGGTGATGATATCATTTGCCTCACAGGAGAAAGGTCCCTGATTTGGCACTGGGTGGAAGCATCCCATTGGTTTCACATTTGAACTGAAAAAATGAGTTTTTCGGAACGATTCTTAACTACCTGATCAATTTGTCTGTGGCTCTTTCATATTTTTGACATATCAGCTGTTTCCATAGTGTAGTGGTTATCACGATCGCCTTACACGCGATAGGTCCCTGGTTCGAAACCAGGTGGAAACAATCTGAATACCCTTATGATTTAAAAAAACACCCTTTTTTACAGCGATTCGAAACTAACTACTTTGAGTTTGGCTCTTTCATATTGTTGCAGCAGTCAGCTGTTTCTCCACTGTAGTGGTTAACACATTTACCTTAAACTAAAAAGGTCACCGATTCGATACCAAGTTGCAACAATAACGACTGGTGTCACCTTCTAGCTGATCATATTCTGCCTTTTGTTAATTTTCGAAACTACCCAACTACTTTGTTTGTGGCGCTTTCATAGTGAAACAACAGTCAGCTGTTTCCCAATTAGGGTGATGATCACATTTGCCTCACAGGAGAAAGGTCCCTGATTTGGCACTGGGTGGAAGCATTCCATTGGTTTCACATTTGAACTGAAAAAATGAGTTTTTCGGAACGATTCTTAACTACCTGATCAATTTGTCTGTGGCTCTTTCATATTTTTGACATATCAGCTGTTTCCATAGTGTAGTGGTTATCGCACTCGCCTAACACGTGATAGTTCCCTGGTTCGAAACCAGGAGGAAACATTCTGAATACACTCTTTGAGTTAAAAAAAACACCCTTTTTTACAGCAATTCGAAACTAACTACTTTGACTTTGGCTCTTTCACATTGTTGCAGTAGTCAGCTGTTTCTACACTGTAGTGGTTTTTGCATTCACCTCAAACTAGAAAGGTCACCGATTCGATACCAGGTTTCTAACAATAACAACTGGTGTCACCTTCTAGCTGATCATATTCTGCCTTTTGTTAGTTTTCGAAACTACCCAACTACTTTGTTTGTGGCGCTTTCATAGTGAAACAACAGTCAGCTGTTTCCAAATTAGGGTGATGATATCATTTGCCTCACAGGAGAAAGGTCCCTGATTTGGCACTGGGTGGAAGCATCCCATTGGTTTCACATTTGAACTGAAAAAATGAGTTTTTCGGAACGATTCTTAACTACCTGATCAATTTGTCTGTCGCTCTTTCATATTTTTGACATATCAGCTGTTTCGATAGTGTAGTAGTTATCACGCTCGCCTCACACGCGATAGGTCCCTGGTTCGAAACCAGGTGGAAACATTCTGAATACCCTTTTTGATTTAAAAAAACACCATTTTTTACAGCAATTCGAAACTAACTACTTTGAGTTTGGCTCGTTCACATTGTTGCAGTAGTCAGCTGTTTCTACACTGTAGTGGTTTTTGCATTCACCTCAAACTAGAAAGGTCACCGATTCGATACTAGGTTTCTAACAATAACAACTGGTGTCACCTTCTAGCTGATCATATTCTGCCTTTTGTTAGTTTTCGAAACTACCCAACTACTTTGTTTGTGGCGCTTTCATAGTGAAACAACAGTCAGCTGTTTCCAAATTAGGGTGATGATATCATTTGCCTCACAGGAGAAAGGTCCCTGATTTGGCACTGGGTGGAAGCATCCCATTGGTTTCACATTTGAACTGAAAAAATGAGTTTTTCGGAACGATTCTTAACTACCTGATCAATTTGTCTGTGGCTCTTTCATATTTTTGACATATCAGCTGTTTCCATAGTGTAGTGGTTATCACGATCGCCTTACACGCGATAGGTCCCTGGTTCGAAACCAGGTGGAAACAATCTGAATACCCTCATGATTTAAAAAAACACCCTTTTTTACAGCGATTCGAAACTAACTACTTTGAGTTTGGCTCTTTCATATTGTTGCAGCAGTCAGCTGTTTCTACACTGTAGTGGTTAACACATTTACCTTAAACTAAAAAGGTCACCGATTCGATACCAAGTTGCAACAAAAACGACTGGTGTCACCTTCTAGCTGATCATATTCTGCCTTTTGTTAGTTTTCGAAACTACCCAACTACTTTGTTTGTGGCGCTTTCATAGTGAAACAACAGTCAGTTGTTTCCAAAGTAGGGTGATGATATCATTTGCCTCACAGGAGAAAGGTCCCTGATTTGGCACAGGGTGGAAGCATCCCATTGGTTTCACATTTGAACTGAAAAAATGAGTTTTTCGGACCGATTCTTAACTACCTGATCAATTTGTCTGTGTCTCTTCCATATTTTTGACATATCAGCTGTTTCCATAGTGTATTGGTTATCACACTCGTCTAACACGCAATAGGTCCCTGGTTCGAAACCAGGTGGAAACATTCTGAATACCCTTTTTGATTTAAAAAAAACACCCTTTTTTACAGCAATTCGAAACTAACTACTTTGAGTTTGGCTCTTTCACATTGTTGCAGTAGTCAGCTGTTTCTACACTGTAGTGGTTTTCACATTCACCTCAAACTAGAAAGGTCACCGATTCGATACCAGGTTTCTAACAATAACAACTGGTGTCACCTTCTAGCTGATCATATTCTGCCTTTTGTTAGTTTTCGAAACTACCCAACTACTTTGTTTGTGGCGCTTTCATAGTGAAACAACAGTTAGCTGTTTCCAAATTAGGGTGATGATATCATTTGCCTCACAGGAGAAAGGTCCCTGATTTGGCACTGGGTGGAAGCATCCCATTGGTTTCACATTTGAACTGAAAAAATGAGTTTTTCGGAACGATTCTTAACTACCTGATAAATTTGTCTGTGGCTCTTTCATATTTTTGACATATCAGCTGTTTCCATAGTGTAGTGGTTATCACACTCGCCTAACACGCGATAGGTCCCTGGTTCGAAACCAGGTGGAAACATTCTGAATACACTTTTTGAGTTGAAAAAACACCCTTTTTTTCCAGCAATTTGAAACTAACTACTTTGAGTTTGGCTCGTTCACATTGTTGCAGTAGTCAGCTGTTTCTACACTGTAGTGGTTTTTGCATTCACCTCAAACTAGAAAGGTCACCGATTCGATATCAGGTTTCTAACAATAACAACTGGTGTCACCTTCTAGCTGATCATATTCTGCCTTTTGTTAGTTTTCGAAACTACCCAACTACTTTGTTTGTGGCGCTTTCATAGTGAAACAACAGTCAGCTGTTTCCAAATTAGGGTGATGATATCATTTGCCTCACAGGAGAAAGGTCCCTGATTTGGCACTGGGTGGAAGCATCCCATTGGTTTCACATTTGAACTGAAAAATTGAGTTTTTCGGAACGATTCTTAACTACCTGATCAATTTGTCTGTGGGTCTTTCACATTTTTGGCATATCACCTGTTTCCATAGTGTAGTGGTTATCACGATCGCCTCACACGCGATAGGTCCCTGGTTCGAAACCAGGTGGAAACAATCTGAATACCCTTATGATTTAATAAAAACACCCTTTTTTACAGCGATTCGAAACTAACTACTTTGAGTTTGGCTCTTTCATATTGTTGCAGCAGTCAGCTGTTTCTACACTGTAGTGGTTAACACATTTACCTTAAACTAAAAAGGTCACCGATTCGATACCAAGTTGCAACAATAACGACTGGTGTCACCTTCTAGCTGATCATATTCTGCCTTTTGTTAGTTTTCGAAACTACCCAACTACTTTGTTTGTGGCGCTTTCATAGTGAAACAACAGTCAGCTGTTTCCCAATTAGGGTGATGATCACATTTGCCTCACAGGAGAAAGGTCCCTGATTTGGCACTGGGTGGAAGCATCCCATTGGTTTCACATTTGAACTGAAAAAATGAGTTTTTCGGAACGATTCTTAACTACCTGATCAATTTGTCTGTGGCTCTTTCATATTTTTGACATATCAGCTGTTTCCATAGTGTAGTTGTTATCACGATCGCCTTACACGCGATAGGTCCCTGGTTCGAAACCAGGTGGAAACAATCTGAATACCCTTATGATTTAAAAAAACACCCTTTTTTACAGCGATTCCAAACTAACTACTTTGAGTTTGGCTCTTTCATATTGTTGCAGCAGTCAGCTGTTTCTCCACTGTAGTGGTTAACACATTTACCTTAAACTAAAAAGGTCACCGATTCGATACCAAGTTGCAACAATAACGACTGGTGTCACCTTCTAGCTGATCATATTCTGCCTTTTGTTAATTTTCGAAACTACCCAACTACTTTGTTTGTGGCGCTTTCATAGTGAAACAACAGTCAGCTGTTTCCCAATTAGGGTGATGATCACATTTGCCTCACAGGAGAAAGGTCCCTGATTTGGCACTGGGTGGAAGCATCCCATTGGTTTCACATTTGAACTGAAAAAATGAGTTTTTCGGAACGATTCTTAACTACCTGATCAATTTGTCTGTGGCTCTTTCATATTTTTGACATATCAGCTGTTTCCATAGTGTAGTGGTTATCGCACTCGCCTAACACGCGATAGGTCCCTGGTTCGAAACCAGGAGGAAACATTGTGAATACACTCTTTGAGTTAAAAAAAACACCCTTTTTTACAGCAATTCGAAACTAACTACTTTGACTTTGGCTCTTTCACATTGTTGCAGTAGTCAGCTGTTTCTACACTGTAGTGGTTTTTGCATTCACCTCAAACTAGAAAGGTCACCGATTCGATACCAGGTTTCTAACAATAACAACTGGTGTCACCTTCTAGCTGATCATATTCTGCCTTTTGCTAGTTTTCGAAACTACCCAACTACTTTGTTTGTGGCGCTTTCATAGTGAAACAACAGTCAGCTGTTTCCAAATTAGGGTGATGATATCATTTGCCTCACAGGAGAAAGGTCCCTGATTTGGCACTGGGTGGAAGCATCCCATTGGTTTCACATTTGAACTGAAAAAATGAGTTTTTCGGAACGATTCTTAACTACCTGATCAATTTGTCTGTCGCTCTTTCATATTTTTGACATATCAGCTGTTTCGATAGTGTAGTAGTTATCACGCTCGCCTCACACGCGATAGGTCCCTGGTTCGAAACCAGGTGGAAACATTCTGAATACCCTTTTTGATTTAAAAAAACACAATTTTTTACAGCAATTCGAAACTAACTACTTTGAGTTTGGCTCGTTCACATTGTTGCAGTAGTCAGCTGTTTCTACACTGTAGTGGTTTTTGCATTCACCTCAAACTAGAAAGGTCACCGATTCGATACTAGGTTTCTAACAATAACAACTGGTGTCACCTTCTAGCTGATCATATTCTGCCTTTTGTTAGTTTTCGAAACTACCCAACTACTTTGTTTGTGGCGCTTTCATAGTGAAACAACAGTCAGCTGTTTCCAAATTAGGGTGATGATATCATTTGCCTCACAGGAGAAAGGTCCCTGATTTGGCACTGGGTGGAAGCATCCCATTGGTTTCACATTTGAACTGAAAAAATGAGTTTTTCGGAACGATTCTTAACTACCTGATCAATTTGTCTGTGGCTCTTTCATATTTTTGACATATCAGCTGTTTCCATAGTGTAGTGGTTATCACGATCGCCTTACACGCGATAAGTCCCTGGTTCGAAACTAGGTGGAAACAATCTGAATACCCTTATGATTTAAAAAAACACCCTTTTTTACAGCGATTCGAAACTAACTACTTTGAGTTTGGCTCTTTCATATTGTTGCAGCAGTCAGCTGTTTCTCCACTGTAGTGGTCAACACATTTACCTTAAACTAAAAAGGTCACCGATTCGATACCAAGTTGCAACAATAACGACTGGTGTCACCTTCTAGCTGATCATATTCTGCCTTTTGTTAATTTTCGAAACTACCCAACTACTTTGTTTGTGGCGCTTTCATAGTGAAACAACAGTCAGCTGTTTCCCAATTAGGGTGATGATCACATTTGCCTCACAGGAGAAAGGTCCCTGATTTGGCACTGGGTGGAAGCATCCCATTGGTTTCACATTTGAACTGAAAAAATGAGTTTTTCGGAACGATTCTTAACTACCTGATCAATTTGTCTGTGGCTCTTTCATATTTTTGACATATCAGCTGTTTCCATAGTGTAGTGGTTATCGCACTCGCCTTACACGCGATAGGTCCCTGGTTCGAAACCAGGAGGAAACATTGTGAATACACTCTTTGAGTTAAAAAAAACACCCTTTTTTACAGCAATTCGAAACTAACTACTTTGACTTTGGCTCTTTCACATTGTTGCAGTAGTCAGCTGTTTCTACACTGTAGTGGTTTTTGCATTCACCTCAAACTAGAAAGGTCACCGATTCGATACCAGGTTTCTAACAATAACAACTGGTGTCACCTTCAAGCTGATCATATTCTGCCTTTTGCTAGTTTTCGAAACTACCCAACTACTTTGTTTGTGGCGCTTTCATAGTGAAACAACAGTCAGCTGTTTCCAAATTAGGGTGATGATATCATTTGCCTCACAGGAGAAAGGTCCCTGATTTGGCACTGGGTGGAAGCATCCCATTGGTTTCACATTTGAACTGAAAAAATGAGTTTTTCGGAACGATTCTTAACTACCTGATCAATTTGTCTGTCGCTCTTTCATATTTTTGACATATCAGCTGTTTCGATAGTGTAGTAGTTATCACGCTCGCCTCACACGCGATAGGTCCCTGGTTCGAAACCAGGTGGAAACATTCTGAATACCCTTTTTGATTTAAAAAAACACCATTTTTTACAGCAATTCGAAACTAACTACTTTGAGTTTGGCTCGTTCACATTGTTGCAGTAGTCAGCTGTTTCTACACTGTAGTGGTTTTTGCATTCACCTCAAACTAGAAAGGTCACCGATTCGATACTAGGTTTCTAACAATAACAACTGGTGTCACCTTCTAGCTGATCATATTCTGCCTTTTGTTAGTTTTCGAAACTACCCAACTACTTTGTTTGTGGCGCTTTCATAGTGAAACAACAGTCAGCTGTTTCCAAATTAGGGTGATGATATCATTTGCCTCACAGGAGAAAGGTCCCTGATTTGGCACTGGGTGGAAGCATCCCATTGGTTTCACATTTGAACTGAAAAAATGAGTTTTTCGGAACGATTCTTAACTACCTGATCAATTTGTCTGTGGCTCTTTCATATTTTTGACATATCAGCTGTTTCCATAGTGTAGTGGTTATCACGATCGCCTTACACGCGATAAGTCCCTGGTTCGAAACTAGGTGGAAACAATCTGAATACCCTCATGATTTAAAAAAACACCCTTTTTTACAGCGATTCGAAACTAACTACTTTGAGTTTGGCTCTTTCATATTGTTGCAGCAGTCAGCTGTTTCTACACTGTAGTGGTTAACACATTTACCTTAAACTAAAAAGGTCACCGATTCGATACCAAGTTGCAACAATAACGACTGGTGTCACCTTCTAGCTGATCATATTCTGCCTTTTGTTAGTTTTCGAAACTACCCAACTACTTTGTTTGTGGCGCTTTCATAGTGAAACAACAGTCAGCTGTTTCCAAATTAGGGTGATGATCACATTTGCCTCACAGGAGAAAGGTCCCTGATTTGGCACTGGGTGGAAGCATCCCATTGGTTTCACATTTGAACTGAAAAAATGAGTTTTTCGGAACGATTCTTAACTACCTGATGAATTTGTCTGTGGCTCTTTCATATTTTTGACATATCAGCTGTTTCCATAGTGTAGTGGTTATCGCACTCGCCTAACACGTGATAGGTTCCTGGTTCGAAACCAGGAGGAAACATTCTGAATACACTCTTTGAGTTAAAAAAAACACCCTTTTTTACAGCAATTCGAAACTAACTACTTTGACTTTGGCTCTTTCACATTGTTGCAGTAGTCAGCTGTTTCTACACTGTAGTGGTTTTTGCATTCACCTCAAACTAGAAAGGTCACCGATTCGATACCAGGTTTCTAACAATAACAACTGGTGTCACCTTCTAGCTGATCATATTCTGCCTTTTGTTAGTTTTCGAAACTACCCAACTACTTTGTTTGTGGCGCTTTCATAGTGAAACAACAGTCAGCTGTTTCCAAATTAGGGTGATGATATCATTTGCCTCACAGGAGAAAGGTCCCTGATTTGGCACTGGGTGGAAGCATCCCATTGGTTTCACATTTGAACTGAAAAAATGAGTTTTTCGGAACGATTCTTAACTACCTGATCAATTTGTCTGTCGCTCTTTCATATTTTTGACATATCAGCTGTTTCGATAGTGTAGTAGTTATCACGCTCGCCTCACACGCGATAGGTCCCTGGTTCGAAACCAGGTGGAAACATTCTGAATACCCTTTTTGATTTAAAAAAACACCATTTTTTACAGCAATTCGAAACTAACTACTTTGAGTTTGGCTCGTTCACATTGTTGCAGTAGTCAGCTGTTTCTACACTGTAGTGGTTTTTGCATTCACCTCAAACTAGAAAGGTCACCGATTCGATACTAGGTTTCTAACAATAACAACTGGTGTCACCTTCTAGCTGATCATATTCTGCCTTTTGTTAGTTTTCGAAACTACCCAACTACTTTGTTTGTGGCGCTTTCATAGTGAAACAACAGTCAGCTGTTTCCAAATTAGGGTGATGATATCATTTGCCTCACAGGAGAAAGGTCCCTGATTTGGCACTGGGTGGAAGCATCCCATTGGTTTCACATTTGAACTGAAAAAATGAGTTTTTCGGAACGATTCTTAACTACCTGATCAATTTGTCTGTGGCTCTTTCATATTTTTGACATATCAGCTGTTTCCATAGTGTAGTGGTTATCACGATCGCCTTACACGCGATAGGTCCCTGGTTCGAAACCAGGTGGAAACAATCTGAATACCCTCATGATTTAAAAAAACACCCTTTTTTACAGCGATTCGAAACTAACTACTTTGAGTTTGGCTCTTTCATATTGTTGCAGCAGTCAGCTGTTTCTACACTGTAGTGGTTAACACATTTACCTTAAACTAAAAAGGTCACCGATTCGATACCAAGTTGCAACAAAAACGACTGGTGTCACCTTCTAGCTGATCATATTCTGCCTTTTGTTAGTTTTCGAAACTACCCAACTACTTTGTTTGTGGCGCTTTCATAGTGAAACAACAGTCAGTTGTTTCCAAAGTAGGGTGATGATATCATTTGCCTCACAGGAGAAAGGTCCCTGATTTGGCACAGGGTGGAAGCATCCCATTGGTTTCACATTTGAACTGAAAAAATGAGTGTTTCGGACCGATTCTTAACTACCTGATCAATTTGTCTGTGTCTCTTCCATATTTTTGACATATCAGCTGTTTCCATAGTGTATTGGTTATCACACTCGTCTAACACGCAATAGGTCCCTGGTTCGAAACCAGGTGGAAACATTCTGAATACCCTTTTTGATTTAAAAAAACACCCTTTTTTACAGCAATTCGAAACTAACTACTTTGAGTTTGGCTCTTTCACATTGTTGCAGTAGTCAGCTGTTTCTACACTGTAGTGGTTTTCACATTCACCTCAAACTAGAAAGGTCACCGATTCGATACCAGGTTTCTAACAATAACAACTGGTGTCACCTTCTAGCTGATCATATTCTGCCTTTTGTTAGTTTTCGAAACTACCCAACTACTTTGTTTGTGGCGCTTTCATAGTGAAACAACAGTTAGCTGTTTCCAAATTAGGGTGATGATATCATTTGCCTCACAGGAGAAAGGTCCCTGATTTGGCACTGGGTGGAAGCATCCCATTGGTTTCACATTTGAACTGAAAAAATGAGTTTTTCGGAACGATTCTTAACTACCTGATAAATTTGTCTGTGGCTCTTTCATATTTTTGACATATCAGCTGTTTCCATAGTGTAGTGGTTATCGCACTCGCCTAACACGCGATAGGTCCCTGGTTCGAAACCAGGTGGAAACATTCTGAATACACTTTTTGAGTTGAAAAAACACCCTTTTTTCCAGCAATTTGAAACTAACTACTTTGAGTTTGGCTCGTTCACATTGTTGCAGTAGTCAGCTGTTTCTACACTGTAGTGGTTTTTGCATTCACCTCAAACTAGAAAGGTCACCGATTCGATACCAGGTTTCTAACAATAACAACTGGTGTCACCTTCTAGCTGATCATATTCTGCCTTTTGTTAGTTTTCGAAACTACCCAACTACTTTGTTTGTGGCGCTTTCATAGTGAAACAACAGTCAGCTGTTTCCAAATTAGGGTGATGATATCATTTGCCTCACAGGAGAAAGGTCCCTGATTTGGCACTGGGTGGAAGCATCCCATTGGTTTCACATTTGAACTGAAAAATTGAGTTTTTCGGAACGATTCTTAACTACCTGATCAATTTGTCTGTGGCTCTTTCACATTTTTGGCATATCACCTGTTTCCATAGTGTAGTGGTTATCACGATCGCCTCACACGCGATAGGTCCCTGGTTCGAAACCAGGTGGAAACAATCTGAATACCCTTATGATTTAATAAAAACACCCTTTTTTACAGCGATTCGAAACTAACTACTTTGAGTTTGGCTCTTTCATATTGTTGCAGCAGTCAGCTGTTTCTACACTGTAGTGGTTAACACATTTACCTTAAACTAAAAAGGTCACCGATTCGATACCAAGTTGCAACAATAACGACTGGTGTCACCTTCTAGCTGATCATATTCTGCCTTTTGTTAGTTTTCGAAACTACCCAACTACTTTGTTTGTGGCGCTTTCATAGTGAAACAACAGTCAGCTGTTTCCCAATTAGGGTGATGATCACATTTGCCTCACAGGAGAAAGGTCCCTGATTTGGCACTGGGTGGAAGCATCCCATTGGTTTCACATTTGAACTGAAAAAATGAGTTTTTCGGAACGATTCTTAACTACCTGATCAATTTGTCTGTGGCTCTTTCATATTTTTGACATATCAGCTGTTTCCATAGTGTAGTGGTTATCACGATCGCCTTACACGCGATAGGTCCCTGGTTCGAAACCAGGTGGAAACAATCTGAATACCCTTATGATTTAAAAAAACACCCTTTTTTACAGCGATTCGAAACTAACTACTTTGAGTTTGGCTCTTTCATATTGTTGCAGCAGTCAGCTGTTTCTCCACTGTAGTGGTTAACACATTTACCTTAAACTAAAAAGGTCACCGATTCGATACCAAGTTGCAACAATAACGACTGGTGTCACCTTCTAGCTGATCATATTCTGCCTTTTGTTAATTTTCGAAACTACCCAACTACTTTGTTTGTGGCGCTTTCATAGTGAAACAACAGTCAGCTGTTTCCCAATTAGGGTGATGATCACATTTGCCTCACAGGAGAAAGGTCCCTGATTTGGCACTGGGTGGAAGCATCCCATTGGTTTCACATTTGAACTGAAAAAATGAGTTTTTCGGAACGATTCTTAACTACCTGATCAATTTGTCTGTGGCTCTTTCATATTTTTGACATATCAGCTGTTTCCATAATGTAGTGGTTATCGCACTCGCCTAACACGCGATAGGTCCCTGGTTCGAAACCAGAAGGAAACATTCTGAATACACTCTTTGAGTTAAAAAAAACACCCTTTTTTACAGCAATTCGAAACTAACTACTTTGACTTTGGCTCTTTCACATTGTTGCAGTAGTCAGCTGTTTCTACACTGTAGTGGTTTTTGCATTCACCTCAAACTAGAAAGGTCACCGATTCGATACCAGGTTTCTAACAATAACAACTGGTGTCACCTTCTAGCTGATCATATTCTGCCTTTTGCTAGTTTTCGAAACTACCCAACTACTTTGTTTGTGGCGCTTTCATAGTGAAACAACAGTCAGCTGTTTCCAAATTAGGGTGATGATATCATTTGCCTCACAGGAGAAAGGTCCCTGATTTGGCACTGGGTGGAAGCATCCCATTGGTTTCACATTTGAACTGAAAAAATGAGTTTTTCGGAACGATTCTTAACTACCTGATCAATTTGTCTGTGGCTCTTTCATAATTTTGACATATCAGCTGTTTCCATAGTGTAGTGGTTATCACGATCGCCTTACACGCGATAGGTCCCTGGTTCGAAACCAGGTGGAAACAATCTGAATACCCTCATGATTTAAAAAAACACCCTTTTTTACAGCGATTCGAAACTAACTACTTTGAGTTTGGCTCTTTCATATTGTTGCAGCAGTCAGCTGTTTCTACACTGTAGTGGTTAACACATTTACCTTAAACTAAAAAGGTCACCGATTCGATACCAAGTTGCAACAAAAACGACTGGTGTCACCTTCTAGCTGATCATATTCTGCCTTTTGTTAGTTTTCGAAACTACCCAACTACTTTGTTTGTGGCGCTTTCATAGTGAAACAACAGTCAGTTGTTTCCAAAGTAGGGTGATGATATCATTTGCCTCACAGGAGAAAGGTCCCTGATTTGGCACAGGGTGGGAGCATCCCATTGGTTTCACATTTGAACTGAAAAAATGAGTTTTTCGGACCGATTCTTAACTACCTGATCAATTTGTCTGTGTCTCTTCCATATTTTTGATATATCAGCTGTTTCCATAGTGTAGTGGTTATCACACTCGCCTAACACGCGATAGGTCCCTGGTTCGAAACCAGGTGGAAACATTCTGAATACACTTTTTGAGTTGAAAAAACACCCTTTTTTCCAGCAATTTGAAACTAACTACTTTGAGTTTGGCTCGTTCACATTGTTGCAGTAGTCAGCTGTTTCTACACTGTAGTGGTTTTTGCATTCACCTCAAACTAGAAAGGTCACCGATTCGATACCAGGTTTCTAACAATAACAACTGGTGTCACCTTCTAGCTGATCATATTCTGCCTTTTGTTAGTTTTCGAAACTACCCAACTACTTTGTTTGTGGCGCTTTCATAGTGAAACAACAGTCAGCTGTTTCCAAATTAGGGTGATGATATCATTTGCCTCACAGGAGAAAGGTCCCTGATTTGGCACTGGGTGGAAGCATCCCATTGGTTTCACATTTGAACTGAAAAATTGAGTTTTTCGGAACGATTCTTAACTACCTGATCAATTTGTCTGTGGCTCTTTCACATTTTTGGCATATCAGCTGTTTCCATAGTGTAGTGGTTATAACGTTCGCCTCACACGCGATAGGTCCCTGGTTTGAAACCAGGTGGAAACAATCTGAATACCCTTATGATTTAATAAAAACACCCTTTTTTACAGCGTTTCGAAACTAACTACTTTGAGTTTGGCTCTTTCATATTGTTGCAGCAGTCAGCTGTTTCTACACTGTAGTGGTTAACACATTTACCTTAAACTAAAAAGGTCACCGATTCGATACCAAGTTGCAACAATAACGACTGGTGTCACCTTCTAGCTGATCATATTCTGCCTTTTGTTAGTTTTCGAAACTACCCAACTACTTTGTTTGTGGCGCTTTCATAGTGAAACAACAGTCAGTTGTTTCCAAAGTAGGGTGATGATATCATTTGCCTCACAGGAGAAAGGTCCCTGATTTGGCACAGGGTGGAAGCATCCCATTGGTTTCACATTTGAACTGAAAAAATGAGTTTTTCGGACCGATTCTTAACTACCTGATCAATTTGTCTGTGTCTCTTCCATATTTTTGACATATCAGCTGTTTCCATAGTGTATTGGTTATCACACTCGTCTAACACGCAATAGGTCCCTGGTTCGAAACCAGGTGGAAACATTCTGAATACCCTTTTTGATTTAAAAAAACACCCTTTTTTACAGCAATTCGAAACTAACTACTTTGAGTTTGGCTCTTTCACATTGTTGCAGTAGTCAGCTGTTTCTACACTGTAGTGGTTTTCACATTCACCTCAAACTAGAAAGGTCACCGATTCGATACCAGGTTTCTAACAATAACAACTGGTGTCACCTTCTAGCTGATCATATTCTGCCTTTTGTTAGTTTTCGAAACTACCCAACTACTTTGTTTGTGGCGCTTTCATAGTGAAACAACAGTTAGCTGTTTCCAAATTAGGGTGATGATATCATTTGCCTCACAGGAGAAAGGTCCCTGATTTGGCACTGGGTGGAAGCATCCCATTGGTTTCACATTTGAACTGAAAAAATGAGTTTTTCGGAACGATTCTTAACTACCTGATCAATTTGTCTGTGGCTCTTTCATATTTTCGAAGTATCAGCTGTTTCCATAGTGTAGTGGTTATCACGATCGCCTCACGCGCGATAGGTCACTGGTTCGAAACCAGGTGGAAACATTCTGAATACCCTTTTTGATTTAAAAAAACACCCTTTTTTACAGCAATTCGAAACTAACTACTTTGAGTTTGGCTCTTTCCCATTGTTGCAGTAGTCAGCTGCTTCTACACTGTAGTGGTTTTCACATTCACCTCAAACTAGAAAGGTCACCGATTCGATACCAGGTTTCTAACAATAACAACTGGTGTCACCTTCTAGCTGATCATATTCTGCCTTTTGTTAGTTTTCGAAACTACCCAACTACTTTGTTTGTGGCGCTTTCATAGTGAAACAACAGTCAGCTGTTTCCAAATTAGGGTGATGATATCATTTGCCTCACAGGAGAAAGGTCCCTGATTTGGCACTGGGTGGAAGCATCCCATTGGTTTCACATTTGAAATGAAAAAATGAGTTTTTCGGAACGATTCTTAACTACCTGATCAATTTGTCTGTGGCTCTTTCATATTTTTGACATATCAGCTGTTTCCATAGTGTAGTGGTTATCACGATCGCCTTACATGCGACAGGTCCCTGGTTCGAAACCAGGTGGAAACATTCTGAATACAATTTTTGAGTTAAAAAAAACACCCTTTTTTACAGCAATTCGAAACTAACTACTTTGAGTTTGGCTCTTTCATATTGTTGCAGCAGTCAGCTGTTATTACACTGTAGTGGTTATCACATTCACCTTAAACTAGAAAGGTCACCGATTCGATACCAGGTTGCAACAATAACCACTGGTGTCACCTTCTAGCTGATCATATTCTGCCATTTGTTAGTTTTCGAAACTACCCAACTACTTTGTTTGTGGCGCTTTCATAGTGAAACAACAGTCAGCTGTTTCCAAATTAGGGTGATGATATCATTTGCCTCACAGGAGAAAGGTCCCTGATTTGGCACTGGGTGGAAGCATCCCATTGGTTTCACATTTGAACTGAAAAAATGAGTTTTTCGGAACGATTCTTAACTACCTGATCATTTTGTCTGTGGCTCTTTCATATTTATGACGTATCAGCTGTTTCCATAGTGTAGTGGTTATCACGATCGCCTCACACGCGATAGGTCACTGGTTCGAAACCAGGTGGAAACATTCTGAATACCCTTTTTGATTTAAAAAAACACCCTTTTTTACAGCAATTCGAAACTAACTACTTTGAGTTTGGCTCTTTCACATTGTTGCAGTAGTCAGCTGTTTCTACACTGTAGTGGTTTTCACATTCACCTCAAACTAGAAAGGTCACCGATTCGATACCAGGTTTCTAACAATAACAACTGGTGTCACCTTCTAGCTGATCATATTCTGCCTTTTGTTAGTTTTCGAAACTACCCAACTACTTTGTTTGTGGCGCTTTCATAGTGAAACAACAGTTAGCTGTTTCCAAATTAGGGTGATGATATCATTTGCCTCACAGGAGAAAGGTCCCTGATTTGGCACTGGGTGGAAGCATCCCATTGGTTTCACATTTGAACTGAAAACATGAGTTTTTGGGAACGATTCTTAACTACCTGATCAATTTGTCTGTGGCTCTTTCATATTTTTGACATATCAGTTGTTTCCATAGTGTAGTGGTTATCACACTCGCCTAACACGCGATAGGTCCCTGGTTCGAAACCAGGTGGAAACATTCTGAATACCCTTTTTTATTTAAAAAAAAACTCCCTTTTTTACAGCGATTCGAAATTAACTATTTTGAGTTTGGCTCTTTCATATTGTTGCAGCAGTCAGCTGTTTTTACACTGTAGTGGTTATCACATTCACCTTAAACTAGAAAGGTCACCGATTCGATACCAGGTTGCAACAATAACCACTGGTGTCACCTTCTAGCTGATCATATTCTGCCATTTGTTAGTTTTCGAAACTACCCAACTACTTTGTTTGTGGCGCTTTCATAGTGAAACAACAGTCAGCTGTTTCCAAATTAGGGTGATGATATCATTTGCCTCACAGGAGAAAGGTCCCTGATTTGGCACTGGGTGGAAGCATCCCATTGGTTTCACATTTGAACTGAAAAAATGAGTTTTTCGGAACGATTCTTAACTACCTGATCATTTTGTCTGTGGCTCTTTCATATTTTTGACGTATCAGCTGTTTCCATAGTGTAGTGGTTATCACGATCGCCTCACACGCGATAGGTCACTGGTTCGAAACCAGGTGGAAACATTCTGAATACCCTTTTTGATTTAAAAAAACACCCTTTTTTACAGCGATTCGAAATTAACTATTTTGAGTTTGGCTCTTTCATATTGTTGCAGCAGTCAGCTGTTTCTACACTGTAGTGGTTATCACATTCACCTTAAACTAGAAAGGTCACCGATTCGATACCAGGTTGCAACAATAACCACTGGTGTCACCTTCTAGCTGATCATATTCTGCCTTTTGTTAGTTTTCGAAACTACCTAACTACTTTGTTTGTGGCGCTTTCATAGTGAAACAACAGTCAGCTGATTCCAAATTAGGGTGATGATATCATTTGCCTCACAGGAGAAAGGTCCCTGATTTGGCACTGGGTGGAAGCATCCCATTGGTTTCACATTTGAACTGAAAAAATGAGTTTTTCGGAACGATTCTTAACTACCTGATCAATTTGTCTGTGGCTCTTTCATATTTTTGACATATCAGCTGTCTCCATAGTGTAGTGGTTAATCGCACTCGCCTAACACGCGATAGGTCCCTGGTTCGAAACCAGGTGGAAACATTCTGAATACACTTTTTGAGTTAAAAAAAACACCCTTTTTTACAGCAATTCGAAACTAACTACTTTGAGTTTGGCTCTTTCACATTGTTGCAGTAGTCAGCTGTTTCTACACTGTAGTGGTTTTTTCATTCACCTCAAACTAGAAAGGTCACCGATTCGATACCAGGTTTCTAACAATAACAACTGGTGTCACTTTCTAGCTGATCATATTCTGCCTTTTGTTAGTTTTCGAAACTACCCAACTACTTTGTTTGTGGCGCTTTCATAGTGAAACAACAGTCAGCTGTTTCCAAATTAGGGTGATGATATCATTTGCCTCACAGGAGAAAGGTCCCTGATTTGGCACTGGGTGGAAGCATCCCATTGGTTTCACATTTGAACTGAAAAAATGAGTTTTTCGGAACGATTCTTAACTACCTGATCAATTTGTCTGTGGCTCTTTCATATTTTTGACATGTCAGCTGTTTCCATAGTGTAGTGGTTATCACGATCGCCTCACATGCGATAGGTCCCTGGTTCGAAACCAGGTGGAAACATTCTGAATACCCTTTTTTATTTAAAAAAAACTCCCTTTTTTACAGCGATTCGAAATTAACTATTTTGAGTTTGGCTCTTTCATATTGTTGGAGCAGTCAGCTGTTTCTACACTGTAGTGGTTATCACATTCACCTTAAACGAGAAAGGTCACCGATTCGATACCAGGTTGCAACAATAACCACTGGTGTCACCTTCTAGCTGATCATATTCTGCCATTTGTTAGTTTTCGAAACTACCCAACTACTTTGTTTGTGGCGCTTTCATAGTGAAACAACAGTCAGCTGTTTCCAAATTAGGGTGATGATATCATTTGCCTCACAGGAGAAAGGTCCCTTATTTGGCACTGGGTGGAAGCATCCCATTGGTTTCACATTTGAACTGAAAAAATGAGTTTTTCGGAACGATTCTTAACTACCTGATCAATTTGTCTGTGGCTCTTTCATATTTTTGACATATCAGCTGTTTCCATAGTGTAGTGGTTATCACGATCGCCTCACACGCATTAGGTCCCTGGTTTGAAACCAGGTGGAAACATTCTGAATACCCTTTTTTATTTAAAAAAAACTCCCTTTTTTACAGCGATTCGAAATTAACTATTTTGAGTTTGGCTCTTTCATATTGTTGCAGCAGTCAGCTGTTTCTACACTGTAGTGGTTATCACATTCACCTTAAACTAGAAAGGTCACCGATTCGATACCAGGTTGCAACAATAACCACTGGTGTCACCTTCTAGCTGATCATATTCTGCCTTTTGTTAGTTTTCGAAACTACCCAACTACTTTGTTTGTGGCGCTTTCATAGTCAAACAACAGTCAGCTGTTTCCAAATTAGGGTGATGATATCATTTGCCTCACAGGAGAAAGGTCCCTGATTTGGCACTGGGTGGAAGCATCCCATTGGTTTCACATTTGAACTGAAAAAATGAGTTTTTCGGAACGATTCTTAACTACCTGATCAATTTGTCTGTGTCTCTTTCATATTTTTGACATATCAGCTGTTTCCATAGTGTAGTGGTTATCACACTCGTCTAACACGCGATAGGTCCCTGGTTCGAAACCAGGTGGAAACATTCTGAATACCCTTATGATTTAAAAAAACACCCTTTTTTACAGCAATTCGAAACTATCTACTTTGAGTTTGGCTTTTTCATATTGTTGCAGCAGTCAGCTGTTTCTACACTGTAGTGGTTAACACATTCACCTTAAACTAGAAAGGTCACCGATTCGATACCAAGTTGCAACAATAACGACTGGTGTCACCTTCTAGCTGATCATATTCTGCCTTTTGTTAGTTTTCGAAACTACCCAACTACTTTGTTTGTGGCGCTTTCATAGTGAAACAACAGTCAGCTGTTTCCCAATTAGGGTGATGATCACATTTGCCTCACAGGAGAAAGGTCCCTGATTTGGCACTGGGTGGAAGCATCCCATTGGTTTCACATTTGAACTGAAAAAATGAGTTTTTCGGAACAATTCTTAACTACCTGATCAATTTGTCTGTGGCTCTTTCATATTTTTGACATATCAGCTGTTTCCATAGTGTAGTGGTTATCACACTCGCCTAACACGCGATAGGTCCCTGGTTCGAAACCAGGTGGAAACAATCTGAATACACTTTTTGATTTAAAAAAACACCCTTTTTTAGCAGCAATTCGAAACTAACTACTTTGAGTTTGGCTCTTTCATATTGTTGCAGCAGTCAGCTGTTTCTACACTGTAGTGGGTAACACATTCACCTTAAACTAGAAAGGTCACCGATTCGATACCAGGTTGCAACAATAACCACTGGTGTCACCTTCTAGCTGATCATATTCTGCCTTTTGTTAGTTTTCGAAACTACCCAACTACTTTGTTTGTGGCGCTTTCATAGTCAAACAACAGTCAGCTGTTTCCAAATTAGGGTGATGATATCATTTGCCTCACAAGGGGAAAGGTCCCTGATTTGGCACTGGGTGGAAGCATCCCATTGGTTTCACATTTGAACTGAAAAAATGAGTTTTTCGGAACGATTCTTAACTACCTGATCAATTTGTCTGTGGCTCTTTCATATTTTTGACATATCAGCTGTTTCCATAGTGTAGTGGTTATCACACTCGCCTAACACGCGATAGGTCCCTGGTTCGAAACCAGGTGGAAACAATCTGAATACACTTTTTGAGTTAAAAAACACCCTTTTTTACAGCAATTCGAAACTAACTACTTTGAGTTTGGCTTGTTCACATTGTTGCAGTAGTCAGCTGTTTCTACACTGTAGTGGTTTTTGCATTCACCTCAAACTAGAAAGGTCACCGATTCGAAACCAGGTTTCTAACAATAACAACTGGTGTCACTTTCTAGCTGATCATATTCTGCCTTTTGTTAGTTTTCGAAACGACCCAACTCCTTTGTTTGTGGCGCTTTCATAGTGAAACAACAGTCAGCTGTTTCCAAATTAGGGTGATGATATCATTTGCCTCACAGGAGAAAGGTCCCTGATTTGGCACTGGGTGGAAGCATCCCATTGGTTTCACATTTGAACTGAAAAAATGAGTTTTTCGGAACGATTCTTAACTACCTGATCAATTTGTCTGTGGCTCTTTCATATTTTTGACATATCAGCTGTTTCCATAGTGTAGTGGTTAT